>NC_140169.1:1355000-1475324 GCF_963971535.1 Notolepis coatsorum | reverse complement strand
CACACACACATGCACACACACTGGACTCTTGCACACACTCTTGTGTGTGTGACTCTTGCACACACCTACGCATATTGGTCATACGCAACATCCTTTCCACACATAGTCTTTGCACCATATACTTAGTTCCACACGCCATAACAGTTAAATGCGTCCTATACGCATTTACGAGTTTAAGAGTTATGATAATAATAATAATAAATGTAATTGATTGAAGTTCCTATGTCTCTGTGCCGCCTCCCTCCCCCATAACTAATTTGTTCTTATAGTAACGAGTGATCCTAATAAAATGTCTATTCGATTCATGCATGTCTGACTGTTAAACAAGTAAAAAATGATGTAAATATGTTGTTAGAATGGTACAAATATTCATCTGGTGACATTCTTCATAGTATTACCACATTTATTGACCCAGAAAATGTGTAGTTTGACACCAAAATTGATCTTCTATGTTCAACATTCTAACAACAAACCCTAACCCAACATTCACATTTTTGGCAGTTGTTAGAATGTTCGACACATTTGTACCACATGCACAAACCTGCTTGATTATTGCCCCAATAGCATGCAAGTTGAACAAAGTGGGTATGTCTGGAAAGAAGAGGCTTGTGGGTACCTATAAAACCAATGTTCACTCTGATATATTCATGTGAACGGCCAAGGGACCTTTTGGAAGATGAGCATGGCAGTTTTTTCTAGGCAAAAATTGAACATAATTTTGAATCATTGCCTATTAAAACCCCCTTCCCAACAGTTGGGCTTAATGAAAATGATACCAATGGAAGGCTTAGCTTCTCTAGTTTACAGGGATACCAATACCTTTGTGTTCGCTCAATATTGAGCGCGATATGGACCAAGATATTTATTAATGGGCAGAACCTTGATTTTACATGGCGGCCATCTTGAAATCCATCATGATGAAGTGGCCCCTACCCCAAAATGAAAGCTATGATGATGAAGAAATTGTTTTTGCTCCTCAGTGATTCACCTGCACCTGTCACAACACCTTGTGACCCCTCTCAAGCCTCACGTTCCCCAGATGTTCCCTGGACCTCTCCTCATGCTTCCTGGAAGAATTTGGTGCTTTTGTCAGGCGCGTCCACATTTCTTTGCTAAGCCACCGTACTAATGGTAAGGCTGTCCCCGAAGCCTGTTTTTGGGATTCAAACTTCGTCAGGGTTTTTCGAATGGATGTTGGAACCTTCGCTTCGAACGTTTTAGACATTCTGTTATGACATCATGCCATTCCGTTATAACATTCTGTTATGACATCATGACATCTGTTATGACATAATGACATGACATAAAAAAAACGTTTTATCAAATTAATAAAAAAAAATGTCATTCCATTTGGGCTGTGGGGGTGCTTGATGTCTGATATAAAAAATAAAAGCATTCCATTGCAAAAATTTCAACGTTTTATTTAAATTTTTTATTTAAATTTTTTTTTCTTTCATTCCATTTGGGCTTTGGGGGGTGCTTAATGTCTGATTTAGGTTAAATCAGACATTAAATCAGACATTAACCCTTTGGAGATAAATCGGGTTAACTCGCCATGCTCTGGGCGCCAAACCCTCGTACTCCTCCTTCTTCTACTCCTTTGTCTTCTCCTCCTTTGTCTTCTCCTCCTTCCTTCTTCTCCTTCTTCTCTCCTTCATCTTCTCCTTCTCCTCCTCCTTTTTCTCTTCTTCTTCTTCTCATCCTCTCTTCTTCTCTCTTCTCTTCTCCCTTCTCCTTCTTCTCCTCTCTTCTTCTCCTCCTTCTCTTCTCCTCTCTTCTTCTTCTTCTTCTTCTTCTTTTCTTCTTCTTCTTCTTCTTCTTCTTTCTTCTTCTCTTCTTCTTTTCCTCCTTCTTCTCCTTCTTCTTCTCCTCATCCTTCGTCTTTCTCCTTCTTCTCTCTCCTCCTTCTTCTTCTCCTCCTCCTTATTCTCCTTCTTCTCCTCTCCTTCTTCTCTTCTTCTTCTTCTTCTTCTTCTTCTTCTTTCTTCTTCTTCTTTCTTCTTCTTCTTCTTCTTCTTCTTCTTCTTCTTCTTCTTCATCTTCTTCTTCTTCTTCTTCTCATCCTTCTTCTTCTCCTTCTTCTTCTTCTCCTCCTCCTCCTCCTCCTTCTCCTTCTTCTTCTCCTTCTCCTCCTTCTTCTCCTCCTTCTTCTCCTTCTTCTCCTTCTTCTCCTCCTCCTTCTTCTTCTCCATCTTCTTCTCCTTCGTCTTCTCTTTCTCCTCCTCCTTCACTACCCAGCCCTCCATCCTGCTGCTCTGTTCTGTTCTGACCCTTCACTACCCAGCCCTCCATCCTGCTGTTTTACTTTAAAAAAAAAAAATAATAATAATAATTTGTATCATTCTTTCCAAAGGCAAAGAGGCCTAGAAGCGTGGCTAACACTATGGCGTGCATACCAGTGAGGCTAACTGCCTAAGAAAACAGGCACAGAGGTACTGAAAGGGGATTTCACCCGTCTAATGAACACACTAGACTAGACAAATATCAAGATGTATCCATCAGTGGACCAATTGCATGCTTTTGCAGAGCACAAGAAGCCTTCAGTCGACTCCTTCAGACATTAAGCACCCCCACAGCCCAGATGGAATGATAAAAAAAATATATATATTTGCATTCGGGTGGGGTAGTCGACTACCAGTAAAAATACATTTAAAAAAAGTTAATTTAATTAAAGTTTTAAAATTAAAATTAAAAAAAATTATATATATTTTTTTAATATCCTCAAATAAAGTGATTAATCTGATTCAATTAGTATTTTTTATTTTATTAAATCAACTTTCCAGCCGCCTGTCAACTGTCAAATGATGTCAACTGTCCTGAATTTTAACATTCAGTATTCAATATGGTCTGATTCAATTTTAAGATTCAGTATTCAATATGGTCTTATTCAATATTAACATCCAGTATTCAATATGGTCTGATATTAACATTCAGTAGTCAATATTGTCTGATTCAATATTATTATTCAGTATTCAAGTAGAGCAGCTAGCTAGCCGTTGTGGACACTCACCTTTCCACAGCAAAACGGTTGGCAAGGCACCTTGGTTGAGAAATGCAGGTTTCAGTCTATGTTGTTTAGTCTATCTGTTCAGTCCTGATGCACAATGAGAAAGATCTTTTAAAGATCTGAAATAATTGTTAAATAGATACACAACTGTTCTAGAATGTTATATTATGACATCATACTGTGACATCACAAATGTTCTAGAATGTTCTATTATGATGACATCATACTGTGACATCACAAATGTTCTAGAATGTTCTATTATGACATCATACTGTGACATCACAACGGATAATGTTTGAGTTCCATTTGAATAATATAAATAATATGTATGGTAAGGCTGTCCCCGAAGCCTGTTTTTGGGATTCAAACTTCATCAGGGTTTTGCTAATGGACGTTCGAACCTTCGTCTGTTATGACATCATGCCATTCCGTTATAACATTCTGTTATGACATCATGACATTCTGTTATGACATCATGACATTCTGTTATGACATGCATAAAAAAGTAATAATTTTTATCAAATTAATTTAATTAAAATTGTGTCATTCCATTTGGGCTGTGGGGGTGCTTAATGTCTGATTAAAAAAAATAAAAGCATTCCATTGCAAAAAATGTCATGCAAAAAAAGAAGAAAACAAATTAAACGTTTTTATTAAATTAATATTTTTTTTTCAAATTATAAATTGTTTTCATTCCATTTGGGCTTTGGGGGGTGCATAATGTCTGATTTAGGTTAAATCAGACATTAAATCAGACATTAACCCTTTGGAGGCCAAACCTGAGATAAGTCGGGTTAACTCATCATGCTCTGGGTGCCAAATTTTTCATCCATCTAGCCTGACGTTATCATTGCGAATGGGTCTGAGCTCGCAAAGGACAAATACCGCCGCATATCGTCTCCCGGATGGTATTGCACATCCCTAAGAAGTCCGGTCCAGGTTTTCATTCTCGGGCATGCAGTATCGTTATAACACATTGACTGGGGACAGTCTGAGCAGCATGGATTATGTGTTTTGGATATATAACGTTGGATCAATAAATGCGATATTTGGAATGGCGATCAGGAATTGGATTCATCTTTTTGCAGGACATCAGATGTGATGCATGTTTTTGCATGACATTTTTTTGCAATGGAATGCTTTTATTTTAAATTTTATTTTGGCCAATCAAAGTCGACTATACAAATCTTTAGTTGGGGACAGGCCTAGTTAATTTATGTTTACCATTGTTTACCAACTACCTATTCTTCTTTATAAACAAGAAATGCAACCAAGCCACGATTATATTTTGAAACTGATACAATTATGAAATGGATCCACATGCTGAGGTTTTAACACAATCTGAACAGGAACAGGGTCAACTCAGGAGACTAAACATAATTTAATTAATTTAACACTTTGATCGCCGGGGTTAAATTCATAATTTACCATCCCTCGCCAGCCCTATTTGACATGGAGAAGTTCCCCTTCTTTGCAGGGCTATAACTTTTTAAATTGTATTGCTAAATTGACATTACTATGGCCCATTCAACGTCTTATATCTATTGTTCAGGGTGTAGCAACGTTATACTTTTTCATTCACATATTCATACTAAAATACGGTCTAAAGTATAAGTATGTTTTTATCGTTTTCTGCAGCTTTCTCCAGAACTTGATTTATAGCCCTAAATGCATTATATTGATGATCAAATACAGTTTGGTAGGAATCTGTGCGAGATAAAAAAAATTCAAATGGACGTACTTCTAGAAGTTACTACGTATGATCTGATGATGACCGGATGGGGGGGGGGGTCGTTTATAATTCCGTGGGCAACGTTATATCATTCATCTAGTGTGCGTGATATGATCATTAGAGCAGTTAGTATAGAAGACATTACAAAATAACGCTGAAACTCACCGTAGCTTCCTCTCGCCGTTGGGAGATGAGCGTGGAACAGAATTTTTTCTATTATGGGATGTCGAAATATCCGATCCATTTCCAGGTTGTATAATAGTATATACGTCCAAATCATGTTGTTTATCGAGTTATTGGTAACGGATCACTATCCGTCGTGATCAGCTCGAGTCCTGGGACTATTACAGAGTGATCGGACCAAATTGAAATGAGCACCAGATTCCACTTCCTGTTTCTTCCCTGGGCGATCCGCCGATCGGCCACCAGATGGCGCTCTTGAACTGTTAGAGAGTTGATAGGGGCTCACCAGTACATCTCATGTCTCCGGGGGAGAAATATGATTTCGATCACAGATTTTTAAAATATTGATATCAAAGACGCTGTCCAGCGTCTTCGGCAGAATGAGCATGGCGGGAAATGACGTGTTCCAGCGTCAACGGCGATTAAAGTGTTAAAATAACTGAAAACCGGACAAATCCTAATGAATGCTGTAACTGAGGGGTTACAATACCCTGACTGTATTAAAGATTGTGATATATTAAACCACTACTAGTTATGTACTTTAATTACTGGCCATACAGTACATGAATATATATGGTGAACACCCACACAAGAATACGGCATTGACACATAAAGTTCTATTGGAGGGTTATTTATTATTATTAAGCAACGTTAGGTTACAGATTGAGAATTAGGCTCGCGCTTGTATGGCGAAGAACATACGTAAAGTCAGTCAAGAGCATAAGTCAATGAGAATAGTATGAATACTATGATGGGTCTAAGCTGACGCCACCTGTGGTATAGCAATTATATGGGCCACACCGGTACCAGCTGGAGACACTGGGGGGTTCCCTCCGGGTGTAAGGCCGGTAGGGGTAGAGGAATGTTCGGGTACAAAGTCTGGGTCAACGAGGAATAACGAGGCTCCAGATACAGGAGCCGGTGCATGTACTCCCTTGATCAGCAGACAAAGCAACAGCTATAATCCAAGATGCTCGAATAGCATTGACGACAGCTAGCCAGCCTCTTCCTAGAGGCGGGCCCGAGTGATGATCCTCACGGGGGTAAATCCCAAACGACAGTGGAATCGACGGTACTCTTCTCCAGTGGTCACGGTCCCAAAGCAATATAATCCAACCAGAAATGGTTCTGCAGTCGCCGGTGTAGGTTCTCCTGTGTACATATCCAACGGTTCTTGCCTAGGACTCCTCGGGTGTGGGCACGGATCCAGGCCGCACAGCCTGGATAAGTGCACCAGCTAAATACACGACGAACCGATGGTAATGCTGGTCACTGAAGAACTGTAGCCGCACGATACACTATAAATGATCGACTATTACTTCACATTAGATTAAGTCAAACTCAACGTTACTGCGTTAAACTCTGACACTTTAGCATTCTATTCGCACGCGGTTCTCAATGCTCTATTTAGATGCAAGGTTGCTCACTTCACTGCACGTTGTATGCGTGGTGAAGGCTTGGACACTGAACTTGAACTACTGCTGTTTTACACCTGCGCCGTATTTATACGTAAGGTGATTATCTAGTGCCAACCTCAGTTCTGTCTCGTATTACTGCGCAGACTCTGGGCATGTTCCGACATGCCCGGAGTTGCCCTTGAACTTGCCGTTGGGGGCTTGGTCGTTGGCGCCTGGGGGTCGCTGTCCAATAGGAGAGCGAATATTACTCTGGTTTGTACACAGGTAAAGGGATATTCCGTGTATATATACAAATAATATACAAGGGATATCAAACGATATACAAATATTATACAAGGGATATCAAACAATAAATATATATATTCTGTGTAATCTGACCCTTTGTAACAGCCGCCTCCTAATTAGTCTGCACCTAATTAGTTAAAGCGAAGACAGATTAATAGTCCTGTCAACTACTCAATGTCTGTTGTGGGGAGTAGGGCAATCTACAAAGTCAGTGGGTCATGGTCGTCATCAGGGGAGTCAGGGAGCCTTGGCAACTCTATCAGCCTCGCCACGGGTCGGGTGTAGGTCCGTCCCTGGACAATAACTTCTGCCGCTCTGACCTTTCCGTCGGCACCAGTGATCACTTTGCTTACGCGGCCGGCCGGCCACGCAGCTCGGTGTAGTGACTGGTCTATGATCATAACGACTGTGTCCACTTTTAAGTTGTCCCTGTCCTTGACCCGCTTCTGACGGGCTGGAAGGGATGGTAGGGAGCTTAGGAGGAAGCGGGCCTGAGACTGGTTGATCTGTGCTTGGCTGTGTCTCCACATCCTCCGTCTGTTCCTCTTGTTCGGTCTGTACCCCGTCTGAGGGGGGGCCGGTTCCGGCCGCCCCATCAAGAAGTCGTTTGGGGTGCTGGGTTCGAGGTCAGCTACGTCGCTTGGAGCGCAGCTGAGGGGGGTGGAGTTCGGAACTCCCTCTTCTTGGGCCCACGGTTCTCTCACAGGCCTCTCGTCTAATGTCAATAGCCTCTCAACGGGCTGTACGAGAGAGTGGCCAGTGTCGCTCACCTTTGTGTGCAGGCAGCGTGTAGACGTGGGTTGACTGTCAAGTCCGTAGAGGGGGCCCTGGAGCGTCCACCCCAGTCGGGTCTGAACCGCGACTGGGCATCCTTTGGGTCCGATGTGGGCCGCCTCAATTGGGAGAATGAGGTCCGCGTGGTCGGAGCCTATGAGCAGGGTCGGTGTGGCGCCGTCGATGAGCGGTATAGGTAGTTGACGTAGGTGCACGTACTTCGCCATCAGCTGTGGGATGGGGTAGGTGTACTGTGACAGGCCTATGTCGTGGCTGGTGAAGACGTTGGTGATGCTATACTGCTTCTCGGGCTGCTCGACCGCTGCTATCGTGAAGGAGACATTTTCACCCTTTATGGTCTTCCGGTCTCTTCTAATGGTACGGATTGTCATTGTTTCTTTGGCACCCCGCAGGCCCAACTGGGCTGCGGCGGAAGCGAGGAGGAGAGTCTTTTCAGACCCATCGTCTAGGACGGCGTAAGTGTCCAGGACCTTGTCCTCGTAACTCAGGAGCACTCTGACCACTTTGATGAGCACTCGGGGGGTCCCGCTCTGCTTGGGGTCTATGTGGAGCACTCCTGTTGGTCGGTTGCCTCGTCGGGCTATTCTTCTCATGTTATCCTCACACAAGAATCGGCGGTGACCGGCTTGTGGGGGGTCAGACGCAATCCACTGCTCCATTTCGGCGATGGTCAGTTTCGGGACCACGTCGCACTGGTCCAGCCAGTGTCCTCTGCGGCAGTACGTACAGGCGATCTTCCATCCTTCCTTTGCCGGGGGGTTGTCACCTGTCTGTGCTTCCTTTGCCGGGGGGTTGTCACCTGTCTGTGGTGACACAGAATCTATATGGTGCGAGTAGCACTGTGACTCCCAGTGTCTGCTGCAACAGTCAGGACACCAGGGGGGGGTCCTATGGATCTTCGGTAGTGGTGCCACCGCCTCGGCCTGATACATCACCGTGACGGGCCCACTTTGGTTTCCTGGCGGACGCTTGTTGATGTCGTGCAGGACCTCCAGGTGGGCGCCGTCGCACTTGCTGCATTTCTTCTTTAAACGGCACTCAGCTGCCATATGGCTGCGCGCGCAGCGGAAGCAGCGGCGGTTGGCTTTGATCCACTGACTCACCTCGTGAGCGGTCAGCTTCTTGAAAGTGTCACATTGATACAGCCGATGTTCCTCTTCACAGTACTGGCATACAATCTTCCACTCCCCCTTGGTCGGGGGGGTGCTGCGGTTCTTGTGCTGCTGCACTGACTCGGCCTGGTGCATAACGGTCACTGACCGGCGGTTATCGTTGGACCTCCGAGGTCCATCTCTAGGGCTAGAGTCACTCCACACGAATGTGTCCAGTCGTAGACTGCTGACCTCCCTCGCGAGGAAATCAGCTAGGTCTAGGAGGGATGCTTCTGGGCCGTTGGGGTCGCGGTGGTCTCTCTGCCGCCGAAAACGCTCTTGGCGGGCTGGAGGGAGCTTCTCCAGTATTCGCTCCACATTAGAGTTTGCATATAGTTCATGTCTCCCCTTCTCCTTTTGGGACCCCAGCATCCCCACGAGGGATTGTACCTTGATAGAGAGGTCATCCAGTGCTCTATTGTCTCTGGCTGGGGGGAGGCGGTCGATATCTCTTATTTCTTGTATCACGTAGTCCCATATGCGTCCATAACGCTGGTCGAGGGCCACTAGAGCCGCGGAATATGGGGTACTTGAGTTGGAATATGCCAGCGCTATATTATGCGCTCTGGGCACCTTGAGATGCTTGAGGAGGATGGCATATTTGTACGACTCGTCGGGGACGTCGGACATCATAGTCTCCAAGCACATGCGTAATTCCGTGTACTGTGCTCTGTCCTCGCGCGTAAAGTCTGGGAACGTCGGTGTGCCAAGGTACGATGCCATGGATGGCTGGCACATTGGTGAGCGTAGGGGAAGAGGCCTCCTGGGCGAGTCTCCCCGTACGTGTTGTCGTGGGTTGGTACTCGGTGGGTACCAGAGGCCGGGTACCCAGGTGCTGTTCCTCGGTGCTGTCTGTACGTCAAACTCACCCGTGAGTTGGGTCGGGGGTTTGTAGTGCAGTGACTCGGGGCTGACGTCGGGGCTGTACTGGGCCTCCTGGTCCAGAGTACGTTGCTGCTGGTGGGCTTGACTTTCCTCCTCTTCCTCTTCCTCTTCTAGGTCCTGGAGTCTTCTAGTCAGTCTCTCGGCTACGTAGGCCGGTTCTTCCCGGTGGCTGGGTCTCGTATGGACCGGTCGGGGAGGGGGGTCGGAGACGTAGACAGGATCCTCCTGTTGGCCGGGTCCCGGGTCGCTTCGTCGGGTAGGGGAGTCGGAGACGTAGACAGGATCCTCCTGTTGGCCGGGTCCCGGGTCGCTTCATCGGGTAGGGGAAGGTGCCCTAGACCCTTGTCGTGATGATCTCCGGGAGCTCCGTGCGGAGAGAGGGGGTGTCGCCCTGGCAATCACTTGTTCTATCATCTGCGCCTGCAGCCGGTCGCGCTCTGCTTCGCGCTGGGCATGGGCGGCGTCACGCTCTGCTTCGCGCTGGGCATTGGCGGCGTCGCGCTGTGCATTGGCGGCGTCGCGCTGTGCATTGGCGCGGTCTCTTTCAATGTTCTCTTCCGTCTGAAGGCGTCTCTCCTCCAGTCTTATGCGGTCGTCTTCACTCCTTTGTTGCGCCTGGAAGCGCTTTCGTTCGGTTGCAGAGTGTTCGCGTTCACTAAGGGCTTGCGCTTGGAGTTGCGCGTGAAGGCGCTCTCGTTCCGCTGCAGATTGTTCGCGCTCGCTTGCTTGTTGCGCCTGGAGGCGATCTCGTTGTTCGCGCTCGCTCGTCTGTTGAGCCTGAAGGCGCTCTCGTTCCATGGCAGAGTGTTCGCGCTCACTAAGGGCTTGCGCTTGGAGTTGCGCGTGAAGGCGCTCTCGTTCCGCTGCAGATTGTTCGCGCTCGCTTGCTTGTTGCGCGTGGAGGCCGGTCGCGTTCACCCTGAAGTCGGTCTCTTTCGGTGGAAGCTGTCAGTGTGGCGATCAAGGCTTGCGCCAGTATCTTGTCCGCCTCGCTGGGGGATGACACTGACGGAGGTGATCGGGTTCTGACAGGGCTTGTTGGAGATCTGTTCTCCTGGCGCGCTCCGAGGTCTATCTCCTGGGCGCGCTTCTCTTCTGGTCGTGTGTCGGGTTCTGTCCCTGGAGCGCTTTCTTTATCGTGGAGCTCTCCGGGGACTATCCCGGTGACGTTGTCTGGAGGTATAGTCATGTCATGTCCCACCTGGTCCCCCCGTGAGCTGAGTCAGTTTGGTCTGAACCCACTGGGGTCTCTACTGGCAGGGTCGCCTGGTCGATAGGATTTGACATGCTTTGACAATACGCTTTATCCGTATTTAACGTCTGTTTAGATAAGCTAGGTAGTAGTACGACAGCGTATTCCTCCAGATAGAGAGGTGGCTGACATTTGCGCTGCGGGCGTTCTAGCTTGGGAGAGCCGCTTGGGGAGTGTTCACCGCTGGCCATGGTTAATATTAATATTATATTAAATATTACACTGATACCCTCCGGCTCGAAGGACCAATTGTAACTGAGGGGTTACAATACCCTGACTGTATTAAAGATTGTGATATATTAAACCACTACTAGTTATGTACTTTAATTACTGGCCATACAGTACATGAATATATATGGTGAACACCCACACAAGAATACGGCATTGATACATAAAGTTCTATTGGAGGGTTATTTATTATTATTAAGCAACGTTAGGTTACAGATTGAGAATTAGGCTTGCGCTTGTATGGCGAAGAACATACGTAAAGTCAGTCAAGAGCATAAGTCAATGAGAATAGTATGAATACTATGATGGGTCTAAGCTGACGCCACCTGTGGTATAGCAATTATATGGGCCACACCGGTACCAGCTGGAGACACTGGGGGGTTCCCTCCGGGTGTAAGGCCGGTAGGGGTAGAGGAATGTTCGGGTACAAAGTATGGGTCAACGAGGAATAACGAGGCTCCAGATACAGGAGCCGGTGCATGTACTCCCTTGATCAGCAGACAAAGCAACAGCTATAATCCAAGATGCTCGAATAGCATTGACGACAGCTAGCCAGCCTCTTCCTAGAGGCGGGCCCGAGTGATGATCCTCACGGGGGTAAATCCCAAACGACAGTGGAATCGACGGTACTCTTCTCCAGTGGTCACGGTCCCAAAGCAATATAATCCAACCAGAAATGGTTCTGCAGTCGCCGGTGTAGGTTCTGCTGTGTACATATCCAACGGTTCTCGCCTAGGACTCCTCGGGTGTGGGCACGGATCCAGGCCGCACAGCCTGGATAAGTGCACCAGCTAAATACACGACGAACCGATGGTAATGCTGGTCACTGAAGAACTGTAGCTGCACGATACACTATAAATGATCGACTATTACTTCACATTAGATTAAGTCGAACTCAACGTTACTGCGTTAAACTCTGACACTTTAGCATTCTATTCGCACGCGGTTCTCAATGCTCTATTTAGATGCAAGGTTGCTCACTTCACTGCACGTTGTATGCGTGGTGAAGGCTTGGACACTGAACTTGAACTACTGCTGTTTTACACCTGCGCCGTATTTATACGTAAGGTGATTATCTAGTGCCAACCTCAGTTCTGTCTCGTATTACTGCGCAGACTCTGGGCATGTACCGACATGCCCAGAGTTGCCTTTGAACTTGCCGTTGGGGGCTTGGTCGTTGGCGCCTGGGGGTCGCTGTCCAATAGGAGAGTGAATATTACTCTGGTTTGTACACAGGTAAAGGGATATTCCGTGTATATATACAAATAATATACAAGGGATATCAAACGATATACAAATATTATACAAGGGATATCAAACAATAAATATATATATTCAGTTTAATCTGACCCTTTGTAACAAATGCATTTTCAGGGTTCCAAATTGCGACTGAATTAGTCACATATGCGACAGAAATTGTATCTGTGCGACCTCAAAATATAATTGGGAGCATTCGTGCGAGTGCAAATAATTGTTCTGGTGATTGTTGACAGAGTCACATGGGGAGCAATAACTGGTCAAAGATGATCTGTGTCTGTCATGGTCCCAGCCGGGGACCCTTCCTGAACAATGTGAACAGTGGTTTTCTGCCGCCCTCTGGTGGCCAAACGCAGCAGCTCCAGATATTGAACCTTCTCAGGCATTTAGACCTAGGTTTGAATACTAATATTAATGCTATGCTGCCTCTGTTCATGTTGTCTTTCCCCGGTCTAGCTTGTGTTTAAATGGTTATCTCTGTACATATGTTTCCATTAAGGGTTTGCTCTTTACATATGTTTCTGTTAAGGGTTAACCTCATTGCATATGTTTCCATTGGGGCTTGTCTCTCTACATATGTTTCCAGTGGGGTTATCCCTTTACATATGTTTCCATTAACACTATGCCGTCCGTCCACGAGTTCATACGTGTTTCGGTGCCATGCGTTGTGGACCAGAGCCACGTATATACTCGTGGCAAGTTGTTATTGTTTTATTCCATATTTATAATGCTATTAACGTCCCCGATCGATATCCATGACCTACCCACATATTTGATTTTCGAAACATGCAATACCGGCCAGATCTGCTTAGGGGCGCCATCGCTCCACTGCAGTATCATTGAGGGGATTTAAAAAAAAAAAACATCTTTTACAGCTTTGATTCCAAACGAAGACCCTCCATCTTTGATCCAGTTACAGAGCGCATTTTTCAGCCTGGAATAATGGGATTTATGATTAGCCAATGGACATATCGATCTACCAGAATCCGATGACTAATGAAGAAATGCTGCCGGCGATCACATGGCCTGACGGTAGGACACTATTCCCCCAAATTACAGCTGGATTGGACATTGTTTTAAAACCTAACGTGATCTATCAGTGAACATGGCTGATTGAACGCACACTATATTGCTAATCAATAATACTAATCGGCGTTCCCCGCCGCCCCCATTTCATCCATAGATGCTCTGTAATAGTCTGGATGCTACGCAGTTTGTTTTATTTCATTTGTATATATACAGCAGAAATGGCGTTTGATATAACGGCGCCAACGTTTAGCCTATTATCTAGCTTCCTGGAAAAAAGACAAGACGAAAAGCGCAATAAACCTTATATTCACAACGCTATAAAATGACAACCAACCGATGGATTTGTATTTTCTTTAAGCCATTATGAAGGCACGGTTTATGCACTCAAGTGACAATGAGAATGGACAGATAGCAATACTATAAATGATATATATAGCTCTTAGAAAGTACATAGGTTTGTAAACAAACAAAGGCATAAATCGCCGCAAGAGTGTGGACGCCAAAGTGTTAAGGGTTGTATCTTTACATATGTTTCCTTTAAAGGTGCATCTCTTTACATATGTTTTCAGTAAGTGTTAATATCTTTACATATGTTTCCTTTAAGGGTTCATCCCTTTACATATGTATTCAGTAAGTGTCAATATCTTTACATATGTTTCCTTTAAGGGTTCATTTCTTTACATATGTTTCCAGTAAGTTATCCCTTTACACATGCCTTTATTTATAGTGTGAGATTTATTTTTACTAATACTTTGTGTTCACCAGTCTTGGCCATGCCTGGTCTTAAACCAGCTGGCGCTCATCAGTAATCATGGGCAGTATTTATTCCTGCCCGTTTCTCACTTCCCTGTTGCGCCATTGGCTTTGTTGTTCTACACTTGTGTTCGGTCGTACTCTGTTGACCTTCACTCCTGTATTTCCCTGTGAGTCCGTTCCTTATTACTAGTCCACTTTTTTTCAGCACTTCCAGAGTTTTATTTTCGGGTTTTGCAGTTTGCTTTTGTTTGTTAACCCCCAAAATCTAACCCCGACTAACCTTAATGTCATGCACTTGTCCTAATAAACTAACCTACACTGTAACACGCAACACTTTGATGAACATTGTTACTCAGCTGATAGAGTTATACCCTTCTTGCTGTCTTGTCGCACAGAACTTGTAAGTCGCTTTGGATAAAAGCGTCAGCTAAATGACTAAATGTAAATGTAAATGTAAATGTTACCATTTTAACGTGTATCACTGTTTGTTTGCTAAGTAAAAGCCCGTTCATTTTCATTCTGTCGTCTCTGCCTCTACTCTCTCTGATCGTGTTCTGCATTTGGGGTCTCCTCACCTACCCTCACACCGAACCCTTACAGTGTCAACTGAGTTCCATTCAATCGCCACCGCAACGCACTCCGCTTAACAGGTTATGGGCCCAGGAATGCCAGTCTAGAGCAACAAGGTAAATAGAAGAAACTACTAACTAAACTGGGAATGATGACGGTACAGAGAGATTTCCGTGAACAGTGAAGACACGCCACAGAGTTTCTACAAGCCGCAACCGAACGTTTGGATATAGTAAACTCTGAAGCAACGTGAAAATGGCTGGAGCAGATTATATTCGATGGAAAAGAAGATAAGTATGATCTGTGGGAACCGAGATTCCTTAGCCGTTTACACATTCTGAAGCTAAAAGAAACAATTTTGCCAGCGCCTAGTGGTGAAGATGCATTAGCTCCAGACGCGGTGAAGAATGCAGACTGTTACGCTCAATTAGTGAATGCGCTAGACAATAAGAGCCTTTCATTGATCACACATGATGCGGCCGATGATGGGAGGAAAGCCCTGAAATTATTGAGGGAGCATTATTCGGGAAAAAGCAAGCCCAGGATTCTAAACCTGTACACATCATTGACCACCATACAAATGGAAGACAATGAGACTGTGACTGATTATATGATAAGGGCTGAGAATATAATTTCAGCTCTTCGTGATGCAGGAGAGAACATGAGCAATGGGCTGCTTGTAGCCACTATTCTGAATGGATTACCAGACTAATTTAGGCCACTAGCTGTCCATGTAACACAGAATGAGGACAATGTTACATTCAAAGACTTCAAGAGAAGACTGAGGGCGGAATCCACAGAGAATGGATTGCGCGAAGAAAATTGCATTCGCGGAGCCTGCTCTGCGTCTGGGAGCTATCCACAAAAGCACATTGCTCGATGAGATACCAGCGCAGACACGCCCAATATGTGTAGCTCGCGAGCAGTCTGCACTCTGCACTCCTGACAGCGCTCTTGGCAGAAATGTGTGTGTCAAAATGTAGCGCGCTATCAAGTTTAGCGCGCTGTCCAAAAAAATAAAATAAATTAGAAATCAAGATGGAAAGCAGTAAAAAGAAACTTGCAGTTAAAACCAAGAACGGCAAACTACACATGCCCTTCCTTCGAATGTGGAGAGATCTAATTCTGTATTTTAATCTGTATTTATCCTTTATCTATTCGGTGAAGACCAGTTATTCTAATTAAAGAATTTACATTATCTATCTGTCCCACTTTGTCCCACCAAAATCTGACTGTTGTCCCCCCCCCCCTCCACTCCAACTATTAACTCAACTGGACTGTCATACTATTCATTTGCACTAGCACTATTGCACTTGGGACATTGATATTATATTATTGATGTTATTATTTATACATGCTATATTCAGTATGTTTGTATGTGGTGATGCTCTAAACTCAATTTCGTTGGACCAACAATGACAATAAAGATTATATTATTTTGCACTCCTCTATACATTACGAAGTAAACGAAATACAATACAAAATGAACGGAATACTAAAGAAAATAGATATTATGAGTTATGAACAGTATCTAACTTGTTCGAGAAATATAGAGCCGAGTGCCAATAGCCTTCGCAACGCGTGGTTTAGAAATAAGGCTACAGCTGACATTTCAAATGCTTGGTTCTGAGATGATGATCAATACAGTAAACATTTATTTCTGATATAGGTGCTGATCAGCAGAAATGCAATGTCATGATTATTATTATTATTATTATTCTGAAGTTATTATTATTATTATTATTATTATTATTATTATTATTATTATTATTATTATTATTATTATTATTATTAAATAAAAAATGTATTAATAAGACTCCTCTCCTTCACTATAATCTAATTATGAAATCAGATATAGGCCAGGGCTTTACAACTTAATAAAGAATATATATTAAATGGGATAGAAACTAAATTAAATGTATACCATATACAATGAAATAATATTATGATTATATTGTGCTATATTCCATTTATATCCCCTTTAATTGTATTCAATCTCTTTATTAAGTTGTAAAGCCCTGGCCCATATCTGATTTCATAATTAGATTATAATGAAGGAGAGGAGTTCTTATTAATTCATTATTAATAAATTTTTAATTTAATAATAATAATAACTTCAGAATAATAATAATCATGACATTGCATTACTGCTGATCAGCACCTATATCAGAAATAAATGTTTACTGTATTGATCATCTCAGAACCAATCATTTGAAATGTCAGTGCTTAGCCTTATTTCTAAATCACACGTTGCGAAGGCTATTGGCACTCGGCTTTATATTTCTCGAACAAGTTAACCCCAAGGCCGACAGCGTTATATAACAATATTTAAATAATTAGTACGATTGCATGCGATCGGTGCATGCGCTTGATTTGATATTGTCCTTCGAGATATTCGATAATATCTTTCACGGTCATGCCTGTCTGCTACAATTACTGCTGCCATGATCACCTGCTTAGAGGCTCATTTACATAGAAAGGGGAGATGTTCCGCCCATATTACCTCGTTTAAATATACGCCAATTGCACGGACGCAAAGCCTACGTTACGCATGAGCAACCTCGTTTCATTCATTTGAGAGTGAGATGCGCCGGCTTTGCTTCGGAAAAAGCACACAAAGCCTCTGTGGATTCCACCCTAAGGGTCTATGAAGAGTCTGAGAAGATGAGGGCAACTGGCACTGCATATACGGACAGTGTGATGAAGACTAGCACAATGCAAAGCAAACAAGGCACCAAGACATATAGGAAGGATGGGGAAGCCACTCTGACGTGTTACAGGTGTGGAGAAAGAGGACACACCAGAAACAGGTGCACCCGAAAAGTGTGGTGCAGTCACTGCAAGAGCAACACACACACAGAGTCCCTGTGCAGGAAAAAGGGAAAAGAAGGAGCAAGAAAGGTTGCAGAGGTGGACACCGACGACGACGATCAATGCTTCATGGCCAAGCATGCAAACAATGAGAGGCCATCAGCCAACGAAAAGAAAAAGGGGATCATGGTGGACGCCAGAGCGACATCCCACATTGTGAATGATATTGCCAAGTTCAAGAGCTTTGACAACACATTCTAGCCCGACACCCATTCAATGGAGCTGGCGGATGGGACCAAGTGCAGCGGGTTGGCACAACGCAGAGGAACGGCGCTGATCTACCTACTAGACAACGAGGGACGGCAACAAAGAGCACAGCTACAGGATGCACTGTATATGCCGACGTATCCACACAACATATTCTTAGTGGCAAGAGCAACAAATGGAGGAGCAACGGTGACTTTCAAAAAGGGGGACAGCCACATGATCGCCAAGAAGGGCAACAGGTTTGACCTCCATGAAAGTGGTAATCTGTTTTATTTGCCAACTGTTTCGAAATGTTTTGATACATGCAATATATGTCATGACATGCAAACTTGGCATGAAATATTGGGTCATTGCAATTATGAGGATGTACAAAAGTTACTGGTTGTGGTAAAAGGTATGGAGATAAGAGGCAGTGCAGCCAGGCCAGCACAGCTGTGTGAAATATGTACAAAAGGTAAATTCACCCCGACAAGGAATAGGGAGCCGGACAGAAAGGCTACAGAACCTTTACAGATGGTCCACACTGATTTAGCCGGTCCCATGAGAACCCCAAGCTTAGAAGGTCATAAGTATGCACAGTCTTTTACAGACGACTACTCAGGTGCCATGACTGTGTATTTTCTCAAATCCAAAAGTGATGCAGTACACGCCACAGAGAGGTTCTTGGCAGACTCAGCCCCTTATGTAAAAGTTAAATGTTTACGATCTGATAATGGAGGTGAATTTACAAGCAAGGAATTCAAAGCACTGTTAACAAAAAATAGGATTAAGCATGAGACATCTGCACCCTATTCACCTAACCAAAATGGCACAGCAGAGAGAGATTGGCGAACCCTCTATGAAATGGGCAGGTGTATGTTGTTAGACAGTAAGTTGCCAGACAAGCTGTGGAGTTATGCTGTACAGACGGCAGCCTATGTGAGAAACAGGTGCTACAGTAGACGCACAAAGAAAACACCATATGAGATGTTCACAGGCAAGAAACCAAACATGTCCAAACTTCAGAAATTCGGATCTGTATGTTTTGCCTACACACAAGAGAAAGGGAAGTTAGATTCCAGATGTGAGCAGGGTCTTTTTATTGGCTACGACAAGAACAGCCCAGCTTATCTTGTGTACTATCCAGACACAGAAAAGGTCAGAAAACACAGGTTAGTGAAATTCACAAATGAGACAGCCAAATAAAAAGAAACACAGACACATGGATCACACATTGAATGTCAGGACAGAGATGCACAGTTACACCCCAGGATCCTTAAAAATGTGGGAAATGGTGATGAAAAAAATGGAAAATGCATCAGGTCAAAGTGTTCAAAGTGATGTTTCTGAGGCTAAATGTGAACAGCCTAGCACTTAGTGTCAGGGTAGAAGGTACCCACCTAGATTTAGGAGAAAGCCAGTATACCTTCAGGATTATGTAGAGCCATATGAAATCCGCGTTCACGGAATCGCGGACGGAATCGCGGAATTGACCAATAAAAATGGAATCAACTGCAAAACGTGGAATATTGCAGAATTTTGCCTAATCTGGACTGAAATTCCGTTTTTGGGTGGAACGCTTGGTGCACACGCGACCGGGGAGGCGGACGCTAGAGCGGGTTACACACAACACAGGCAGTCTCCCAAGCGTCTCGCTGCTTCGGTGTTTACATCGTCAAGAAGCTAATAAATTCCCCAATAAGCCCTCAATTCAGAGCAGAGCAGTATCCTAATGACTTTTATGCCTCCGGCGATAAGGTGTTTTGCTAATTCTGTCAACGTTCCGTGGACTGGAGCCACAAAAACACTTGCGACACTATTGTGATTAAATAGCTAGCCTATAACGTTAGGACATGATCGCTTCTTGCTAAATCTAGTGCACCCATCCATTTGTTTAATGCAAACGAGTCATTATACACTGCCCTTTATAATCTAAATAAACTTAAATAGCTATGAAACGTTACAGTACATAGGACTATAGATGGAAATGATAGCTTCTTGCTAAATCTAGTGCACTCATCCATTTGTTTAATGCAAACGAGTCATTATACACTGCCCTTTATAATCGAAATAAACTTAAATAGCTATGAAACGTTTTACAGTACATAGGACTATAGATGGAAATGATAGCTTCTTGCTAAATCTGTTGCAATCCATTTGTTTAATGCAAACGATTGTCATTATACACTGTCCTTTATAAACGAAATAAACTAAACTAAAGGTGCCTAAATTATGCATTACTATATTTCATCACAATAAAATAGATATAGCTAGGCTACTGACATTGTGATAATGTCAGTAGTAGCTAGCTGTATCTATTGTTTACACTTGAAATGTGTATTTTTATTTTGTCACAATATTATTTGAAAAGTATTGTGTAAAATGTAACTGTATTTCTGAGTTGCAGCACTTAAAAACATTAAATGGACTGTTATATCATATTCAATTGTAGACATTTATTCATTCCCACTTATTAGACACTATTTCTGATGGTAAAATGAGCATAAAAAGCAAAATACAGAATTCTGAAATATTAAAACGGAAAAAACGGAATTTGGGAAAAAATAAAATGGAATTTGGAAAATAATAAAACGGATTTCATATGGCTCTAGATTATGTGACTGAGGATACAGCAGACAGACTGGTAACATGTGTAGACTCTTGTTATAGAGCAGTTGTGACATACCACAAAATTACCAGGATGCCATAAGGTCAACCAAGTCACATCTCTGGGTAAACGCAATGAATGATGAAATACAGTCACTGAAAGAGAATGACACATTCAAGATCACCCAGTTGCCACCAGGCAAAAAGGCAGTGGGGGGAGGTGGGTCTATGCTCTCAAGAGTGATACTGATGGATCAGACAAATGTAAAGCAAGATTTGTGGCAAAAGAGACCATGTGAATCAAAACTTGAATACACAGAAAATGCAGACAAATGTGAAGAGCCGAGGATATATAGAGAGGCAGTGGGAAGTTTGATCTATTTGGCTACATTCACTAGACCAGATTTAAAGGGGAACTCCAACATTTTGGGAAATTAGCTTATTTAACATCTTCCCTGGAGTTAGACAAGAAGATACATACCTTTTTTGTCTCTGTGCGTGCATTTTAGCTTTGGGAATAGACGCTCCGTTAGCATAGCTTAGCTTCATCACTGGAAGTGAGGCAGGACAGTAGCCTTACAGTGCCTTACAGTGTATTGCAAGGTCTGACATTGACCAAACTTGATATGCATGACCTTGGTGGGCTCTAGGTCAACTCCTGAAAAGGGGGTCAATGTCAGACTTTGCAATCAAAAGTTAGGGGGCTAATAACCCTTGCCATAATTTCAGTGCGCCCCCTAACTTTTGATTGCAAGGTCTGACATTGACCCCCTTTTCAGGAGTTGACCTAGAGCCCACCAAGGTCATGCATATCAAATTTGGTCAATGTCAGACCTTGCAATACACTGTAAGGCACTGTAAGGCTACTGTCCTGCCTCACTTCCAGTGATGAAGCTAAGCTATGCTAACGGAGCGTCTATTCCCAAAGCTAAAATGCACGAACAGAGACAAAAAAGGTATGTATCTTCTTGTCTAACTCTAGGGAAGATGTTAAATAAGCTAATTTCCCAAAATGTTGGAGTTCCCCTTTAAGTTTTGTAGTCAGTACACTTTCTCAGCATCTTTCTGAACCAAGTGAAGAGCATTGGAACACTGTAAAACATGTGTTCAGGTATCTTAAGGGTACAACAGACAGTGGATTATGTTTTTAAAATAATGATACAGGTGAACTAGGCCTAATAGTCCACAGTGATGCTGACTGGGCATCAGACGTTGTAGACAGACGTAGTACCACAGGGTACTGTGCCAGTCTAAGTGAGAGAAGCTCTCTCATTTCATGGAGGAGTAGAAGACAACCAACACTTTAGGAGAGCTGCCAACTCTAAAACATCTGAGCACTTAAAGGGGACATGCATTGCTATTCCTAGCACTATTTGGGCAACTTTACACAATTCCTGTGAGTCTATGGAAGATATCTGTAAGGTTTATTCCAAAAAAAATCATTGTTTTATATTTCTAATGGAGTACTTAAAAGCATCATTTTTCAGCCTCAGGATTTCAGGCTGTTATTGGCTTGGCTCCACCCATACTAGCAGAATGCTTTGAGTGACAGCCACCCACCAAATAGCTCCGGCCATACTGCATGTCCCCATCCTTCCAGGTGAATAGAAAACAGTTTATAGTAAACAAGATGGCTGTACCGGTACCGTATATTTGGGATCCAGAGAGCGACCCAGACTATGTTTCGGAAGAAGAAGTTGAGTTGCAACAGCGAGGCTTGCAAATCGTTTCCGAGTGGTAAGTTTATATTGTAACATTAGTCTAATGGCTGGCAGAAAAGAGCCAGTAACGTTAGTACTTACTTCTGACTAGCTTGCTTCGATAGCTTGCTATAACGTTACTTTCTTTACTTCTGACTAGCTTGCTTCGATAGCTTGCTATAACGTTACTTTCTTTACTTCTGACTAGCTTGCTATAACGTTACTTTATACTTACTTTATATAACGGTACATGCATCCTAGGTCAATTGGCTGGCCGAAAAGAGCAGCATACCGCTATATGCAACAGTTCTTTATACGCAACCAGGTGTCCCATACTTTTGGTTGTACTGCACAGCCATTTGACCTAATGTCCCCCCGCAAATTTATATAGTAACATTAGTATAAAGTAAAGTTAACAGTAACGTTAGTACTTACTTCTGACTCACTCAATAGCTTGCTATAACGTTACTTTATACTTACTTTATATAACGGTGCATGCATCCTAGGTTAATTGGCTGTGCAGTATAATCAAAAGTGGGACACTATGTCATGTCACCCTAACTGTATGTCATATGTTATAATGAATTGAAAATGGGGGACCCTGATGTAAACAAGACGAAAGTATTTTCCTGGTCTCCATCCTAGCATCCTCAAGCAGTTGTGTGTATTGAGCAGTACTGTATTGTAGCCATTTTTTTTTTAAATCTTTTTCCCCCTCCATTTTTCCTCCGATTTTCTCCCAACCCAATGTTAGTCGTTATGCCAATTCCCAATCCCCTTCCTGGTCGCTGCGCACTTACCCCCCACAGTCGGTCTGGGAGAGTGGAGGCTATCACGTGCTTCCTCCGACACACGTCCAGCCAATCAACCGCTTCTTTTCACCTGGCAGCGCGGATTCTCATTGAGAGGGTGTAGCGTGTGGAAGGATCACACTATCCCACTCAAGTCCTATCCGCGCTTAGCAGGCGCCCCGACCGAACTGTAGGAGTCGCTGTTTACAACGACCCGGACCCACCCCGCCAGCTTCTCCCACCCTCTAATACTGCCAATTGTATTAGTGTGAACGGCCAGCCAAGCTGGTGACAACCCCGGAGCTGTGAGCTGGATTCGAACAGGCGAATCTAGCCGCTCTGGGGTTTGGTGACGAACGCAATCTCCGTTACGCCACCTGACCGCCCATGTATTGTAGCCATTTTGATCATTGATAGATTGATTTCCTTCACCCTCAAATCAATCTACTAGGTGTACCTGTGGGAAGTGTGGACGAATGCCGACCGAGGTGGAGAATGTGTGCTGCATGGAGGTTCCTCAGGTACAGTAGCAATGTCACACAAGCTTGCATCTGGGTAGCACTGAAAACCATGCATATGGCTAACTGTATTTTGTTTTCTATAGGTCAGGAGAAGAATCAATCAAGAGCCCGAGGCAGTTTCGTGCATGGTTGATCATCCTGGAATGCAACCAGTCTGCTTCAACCCATATACCCTACAAATGGCAACAAATATATACAGGGCAGATTTTGGCCGGATACCAGTCCGCGGCATTAATAAGTAAATAATATTTATTACAGATTTATATTTTATTTACAGGTGTTTCTCCATCTTGCATCTCTCAGACTATACTAATCATTTTTGCAAACACCCTCTAATCCAGGGGTGGGCAATTATTTTTCCCAGGGGGCCGAATGAGCAACTGAAAATATGTTGGAAGGCCGGGCCAAAATTCCAAACTCAATTATGCATAATATACATTTTATTTCTATATAAAAAGCAGTAAATGGCATTGTTTTGACCCCTGGTAAGAGTGTATGTTATTATTTGGCAATTAAAAGGTGAGGTTATCTTTCAAAAATATCATTTATTCAAATAGAATTTATTTCCAAAATGATAAACAAAATGTGAAACATTAATAACAAACGGCATTTTGAGTTTCATATACTATTGAAACAAGGATTTTCTTAGCTTTCTAAAGACATCACATCATCTTATAGCCAAAATAAACAACACATGTCACTGAACTGTGTAAAGAAAAGTGTCCCAGTTTTGTAGCCTTTTTTACTTTAAGTTTCAAGTTTCTTTAATAGTTGTCATACAGAAGTACAGAATACTTTCATACAAAATGCTTCTTACTGTTACGCTCCAGAGACTGTGCTAGACAAGATAGTATCAAATAACATAGTATAGCATGAAATTAGAAGTAGAAAATGAGGTCCCAGTGTTCAGTATAGACATATGTACAATGTTCGATGCAGAATAGACGTAACTGAGTTACCATATAATATACAATACTATGCAGTGTACTAATGTACAATACTATATAGTGCAAAGCAGAAATGGGATGAGGTACAATTTAGGTACAATTTACAGTAAGGTGTACGAGTTGTAGTGCAATCCTTCATCAATAAATATAAAGTGTGGGGAGTGGGTGCTACAGTGTGTTTGTTTAAAGTGAGTGTGTGCTATAAGGTGTGGGGAGTGGGTGCTACAGTGTGTTTGTTTAAAGTGAGTGTGTGCGTGTGGATGTGTGTGCTATGTGCGTTTGATGGTTGTTGTTGTGTAGTGTTCATTGTTCGTTGAGCAGCATGATGGCCTGGGGATAGAAGGCCTGATCTCTGCCAACGACGAGAGGGCCTACCTGGAAGAGGTCAAGGTCCTGGCGGGATGGTGCCAGGAAACCAGCCTCTCCCTGAACGTCAGCAAAACAAAGGAGATGATTGTGGACTTCAGGAGGTCGGGGGTCAAGGACTACAGCCCCTCTCAGCATCGACGGGGCACCGGTTGAGAGAGTCAACAGCTTTAAGTACCTCGGAGCCTACATATCCGAGGACTTGACATGGACCACACACATTGACAGTGTTGTGAAGAAGGCACGACAACGCCTCTACTTCCTCAGGCGCCTAAGGAAGTTCCAAGTCAGTCAGAAGATCCTTAAGAACTTCTACTCATGTACAATAGAGAGCATCTTGACTGGCAACATCACCTCCTGGTTTGGGAATAGCACTGCACAAGACCGAAGCAGACTAAAAAGAGTGACACGTTCAGCCGAACGCACAATTGGAGGGGGGCTCCCCACCCTCCAGAACATTTACAACATGCGTTGCAAGGGCAAGGCTAAGAGAATCATTAAAGACTCCAGTCACCCGAACAACTGCCTCTTTGAACTGCTGCGGTCAGGCAAGCGATACCGGAGTCTCAAGGCGAGCACATAAAGACTCAGAAGAAGCTTCTATCCCCAGGCCATCAGGCTGCTAAACGAACAATGAACACTACACAACAACAACCACCAAACGCACATAGCACACACATCCACACGCACACACTCACTTTAAACAAACACACTGTAGCACCCACTCAACACACTTTATAGCACACACCCACTTTAAACAAACACACTGTAGCACCCACTCCCCACACTTTATATTTATTGATGAAGGACTGCACTACAACTCGTACACCTTACTGTAAATTGTACCTAAATTGTACCTCATCCCATTTCTGCTTTGCACTATTGTTGAGTACCGGTCGTAAACCGAGGTCAGATTGATTATCCCATAACTCATTGGTCCGAATCCCAGCTTCAAGCAGCGTCCTGCGAAGTTTGGGACGTCTAGGACTCAATTGTGTCTATAAACTTCAGGGCTTAAACTCAGCCGACCTCGGCTCACACACAGACACCCCCCCGTCCCCTCCAGTCATACAGTTGATGGATTGGAGTTGCGGGGTGTATTTACTTTATTCTATTTTAATCTATTCGGTTGGCCGTAGAGTTTACTTTTATTTATTTTGCTTTAATCTACTAGGTTGGCCGTATTACCACTGTATGGCTTTACTTGATAATCCCATTATACAGAATGCACCTTTAGTCCTTAATGCATAATCATATGTCTCCTTTTACTTTATTTGATAATGCCACACTTCTAAAGTTTTTATCATTAATCAAAAATTGCATGGGGTGAAGTTACAATGCAAAACACATTTCATGCTTACCCGGTCGTCTGGTCCGAAGAAAGGATACAAATCATATGTATAAAGAGGTAATTTTAATTAGAAAAAGCTAGTTACAAGAAGATACTGAAGTGGAAAAGTGTCCATTTCAGTTAAAATATGCACAGAACAAAACATCTCATCTCTGCACGGCTTGTGCCCCGTGTCTGGCAGCAGGATCTCCATTCAGTTTAAAATAAGCAGAAAACAGAACATCTCATCTCTGCATGGTTCGTGCCCCGTGTCTGGCAGCAGGATCTCCATTTCTCTAAAAAGTCTGATCTGGCACGGCTTGTGCCTCTTCCTATCTCTCCAGCTCAGTGTAAAAATCTCTGCCTTTCTCTCGCCAGTTGGCCCTTATAAAGCCCCCAGATCTCTTCTGCTTATTGGTCCAAATACAGCGCTGTCACCGTGATGTCATTTCACCAGCCAGTCAATGCACGGCTCGTGGGGACTGGCTCTCCTCCCATTTTTGTCATTACCTCTACTGGGAAAACCCCATTTACCTCAGAACATGAATGCCTCTTTGTTGGAGAAGTAACAGATTACTTTCTTCTGGGAAAAACCCCATTACGTCATTTAAACATGTATGCCTGTCTGCTCTGCTTCCTCACTGCAAGGGTTAACTCTGCACGTACATGGGCCTCTCTCGTTCTGACAGTAAGAGAAGAAGACGAGGCAGACTGCCGTAATATACAGTACATAGCCTAACACATACATATACAGATATATACAGATATACATACATATACATGTACAATACAGTACTCATATACTTTAAACACTGATTGATCACACATCATATATGTATTTTGTAGTTTAAGGCCAGTTCTCTCTTCTGCTCTCATCTCTGTGCTCGTCTCGCTCGGAGCTGTCTCTCAAGGTCACATTCTTAAGGGGCCCCTTTCATTTCTGACTTACTCTAACAGAGACTGCATTCTGTAACATAACATTAACTTTTAACTGTAGTTATAGTTTTAAAAGGTGTATGAAGAATATACAGCTTATATAAGATACAAGTGTATACAAGTTATACAAGTGTGCACCCGTCATAGAGAGCTGTCTCCTCTGCCACGGATCTTCACATATAGACACATACAGTAACATATGCCTAGATCTAAAACAGATATATACCATAAACATATGCTTAAACCTTTTACATCCCACAATTGACAGAGAGAACAGGATGTCATTATTAACTAGTGTCACTCCGTCATATCTCTGTGTGTGTGTGCGTGTGTGTGTGTCTCTCTCTCACACTATGTCTCTTTCTTTGTGTGTGTGTGCGTGTGTGTGTGTCTCTCTCTCACACTATGTCTCTTTCTTTGCTGAGGCCCACATTCCCCAGGTTGCCTCCCGTTTCACAGACACCCTGCAGATATTAAAGGCTCATTTCCATTTTTTATAAGTAGAGCCAGCATAAAGCTATCCTCCAGAGTTCAGTTTAAAGATTATACTGGTCACATAGGAACGACTCAGGATGTCATTGTCCAAGAGTGTCACTTGTTCTGTGACACTTTACAACTATATAGTACTGTACATTAGTACACTGCATAGTATTGTATATTATATGGTAACTCAGTTACGTCTATTCTGCATCGAACATTGTACATATGTCTATACTGAACACTGTGACCTCATTTTCTACTTCTAAATTACATGCTATACTATGTTATTTGATACGATCTTGTCTAGCACAGTCTCTGGAGTGTAACAGTAAGAAGCATTTTGTATGAAAGTATTCTGTACTTCTGTATGACAACTATTAAAGAAACTTGAAACTTGAACTTGAAGCTTCTTCTGAGTATTTCTGTGCTCGCCATGAGACTCCGGTATCGCTTGCCTGACCGCAGCAGTTCAAAGAGGCAGTTGTTCGGGTGACTGGAGTCTTTAATGATTCTCTTAGCCTTGCCCCTGCACCGCTTGTTGTAAATGTTCTGGAGGGTGGGGAGCCCCCCTCCAATTGTGCGTTCGGCTGAACGTGTCACTCTTTGTAGTCTGCTTCGGTCTTGTGCAGTGCTATTCCCAAACCAGGAGGTGATGTTGCCAGTCAGGATGCTCTCTATTGTACATGAGTAGAAGTTCTTAAGGATCTTCTGACTGACTTGGAACTTCCTTAGGCGCCTGAGGAAGTAGAGGCGTTGTCGTGCCTTCTTCACAACACTGTCAATGTGTGTGGTCCATGTCAAGTCCTCGGATATGTAGGCTCCGAGGTACTTAAAGCTGTTGACTCTCTCAACCGGTGCCCCGTCGATGCTGAGGGGGCTGTAGTCCTTGACCCCCGACCTCCTGAAGTCCACAATCATCTCCTTTGTTTTGCTGACGTTCAGGGAGAGGCTGTTTTCCTGGCACCATCCCGCCAGGACCTTGACCTCTTCCAGGTAGGCCCTCTCGTCGTTGGCAGAGATCAGGCCCACCACCACTGTGTCGTCAGCAAATTTGATGATTGTGTTGCTACTCCGCTGAGCCACACAGTTGTGTGTGTACAGGGAGTAGAGGAGGGGACTCAGAACACAGCCCTGGGGGGCCCCTATGTTGAGGGTGATGGATGAGGAGGTGCAGTTGCCTGCTCTCACCACCTGGGGTCTGCCCGTCAGGAAGTCCAAGACCCACTGGCAGAGGTCATAGTTCAAGCCCAGGTCCCTGAGCTTGGCTATGAGTTTGGAGGGGACTATGGTATTGAATGCCGAGCTGTAGTCGATGAATAGCATTCTCACATAGTTCCCCTTCCTCTTGTCCAGGTGTGATGCTGCTGTGTGCAGCACATGGGCTATGGCGTCCTCCGTGGACCTGTTGGGGCGGTATGCAAATTGCAGGGGGTCCATGTTGATGGGGAGGGAGGAGCAGATGTAGCCCTTTACTAGCTTCTCAAAGCACTTCATGGCTATGGAGGTGAGAGCTACAGGGCGGTAGTCGTTGAGGCAAGCAGGCTTGGATTTTTTGGGTACAGGGATACTTCTTCAGGCCTATATTAAACATTTAATGTTTTCAGAACTGTGCAAAAAAAAGAAAAAAATAAGATCAAGTGTCCCAATTCACTTGTTATATATTTCCACATTTTAGTGTTCTTCAGTTCTTTTTTTTTCATTCAGTGTGAGAAATCCAGTCTCTGTTGAGCTTTAACAAGTCCATCAAAGTCAGGTTGCATGTCTGAGGTGGAGATGCGAAGCACAGCTGCCAGATGTTCATCAGTGAGAGAGGATCTGTACCTGGACTTGGTAAACATCATGACTGAGAATGTCTGTTCACATATGTAGGTGGATCCAAAGAGAACCAACATCTTCTGAGCATGTCTCCTCATGTTTGGAAAGTTCTCCTCCTTGAGAGCAGAGTAGAACTCTAGCAGTGATGCTGACTTAAAGTGCTCTTTCAGTAGTGAATCAGACTGCAGGTCAATGAGTTCAAGCTGAACAACTATCAACACTGCAGGTAAAGGGAGAGGAAACCAGCTGCATTTCATCCTCAACCTTTTTGAAATCTTGAAAACGCCTTGAAAATTCATCATGCAGTGCTCCCAACATGGATGAGTACCTGTGCCGGTGATCAGCTGATGGTTTGACTTCTTTCAGGGTTTTCATGTGTTTGAGATTGTTGCTGCCTAGTTGCCTTGAAATGTATTGCAACTTTGTCATGAAGGCTTTCACATGGCTATGCATTTCATAAAAAAAATTAAATAAAATAACTACTACTACACACTAAAAACAGATGGGTCAATTCTATAACCCAATTTATTGGTTAATCGTGTTGGGTCAAAATTATGGGTTAATTATCTGAGCATAACCATTATTTGGATTATTGAGATTTTATTTTGACCCAATTTTGACCCAATTTGTGAGTTATAATAATTATGGGTAAATTTTCTGAGACATAACCTGTGTGTTGTGTCAGAGTGCTGGGTGTTTCTGCCGGGATCTGCAAAGCTACACCCCTCCCCCACTGGGAACTATCGTACACGCTTTTGTGTACTCCAGTCAGTCAGACGGTCATGTTCACGTTCACAATCAACACGGTCCAACAAACCCTTTTCACGGAATAGACTTCACTGACTCAAGGTAAGATCTCGTTTCGTTAGCACAGTATTTATATCTCAACCCATCCATTGTGCCTATAGCATTGTGTTAACCATGCACTGTGAACGTTGTGGAACTAAATTAGCTAGCTCTTCACAGCTAGTCTGTAGCGTCATCAGCTAGTGGCTAGCTGGGACTCGTTACCTAGCTAGCTAGCAAGCTAGCCACCGCAAGTTGCAACTTAGCTACTCATTTCTATAATCGGTTCATCTCTAACCTTGTAAAAATATGTGGTAACCTCTATTAATAAATAATCCACATGACACGACACATAAATCATTACCGTTCAAGCATGCTACCGAAAGTGACCAAGTGTATGTGTAACTGAGGGGTACAATTCCCTGACTGTATTGATAAGTATGGTATCATTAAACCACTACCGCTTTATGTACTTTAACTACTGGCCATACAGTACACAATATATGAATATTATGAACACTTCCCACAATGAAATCGGTTCCAGTCAAAGGTATTAATCAAGTATTTAATGGAGCAAAAGGTACATATGATACTTATATTACATTTGATTGCACTTGTAAGGCAAATGAATATTCGTAGGCAAATCAACACTGAATGTCCATTCTCTGGTTACGCAGGAGGCAAGTATACAAACTGGCTCTTAGGTAATTATATCTATGGTACACTTAATGATATAGCGGGATATACTGGAAGGGGTCCTCCCGGTTGTAAGCCGGCAGTGGGGGTAGGAGAGCTGTCGGTAGTAGAACGTCTGGTCAACGATATCTAGGGAGACTTCGAGTACAGAAGACAGTGCGATAGACTCTTGATCCGCAGACGAATACAGCTTGGTTCTCTTGTAGGCTGTAGCTCCACAGTGAAGAAAGCTAGGCGGCCTCAGGCTCTCTGAGCGCCGACTCGACCTTGACTCCTCTCGGGGGTAAATCCAACACTCACAGGCGTCGGCGATTATCCGCTCCACAAATCACAGTACCAAAGCAAATATATATTCCAGCCGCACAGGGCTATGCAGACGTCGGGTAGGTAATCCAGTGTACATGTCCATTCGGTCCTCGCCTAGATCTCCTCGGATGAAAGCGCCATGTGGTCGGCCCAGCCTGGATAAGAATCTAGCTAACACGAGGAAGCGTTGGAGATGCTGGTCACTTTAGAACTCTAACCGCACGATGCACCATACACAATAGACTATTATTAACTTAATAGAAATACGTCGCACTCGACGGTACAGTGCCAAACTCTGACAATTCAGTTATTAATTCGCACGCGGTCTCAATGCTATTCTGGGGCCAAACAGGCCATACTTCACCGCACGTCGTATCGTGGGTGAGGCTTCACTTAGTGGGTAACAAACTAGGTTTAACTAACTTCTGTATCCACCTGCGCTATATTTATATGCACGGTGAACAAATAGTGCCACTCTCATTTCTGTCGCCGTATCCCTGCGCAGGGCCGGGGCTAGTACAGACATGTCTTGTCGGTAACTTTGAACTTGGCTCCGGGGGCTGGTCCCCTGGCGCCTGGTCCTTTGTCCAATAGGAGAATGAACTATTATGGGCTATAGTAGGCTAAAGGGATATTCCGTGTATATGTACAAGGAATATACAAGGGATATCAAACGATATACAAATACTATTCAATATATATCAACAAATAAATATATATACTCGGTTTAATCTGATCCTTCGTAACAGCCGCCCCCTAATTAGTCCCACCTAATTAGCTAAGCAGAGACAGATTAACCGCACTGTCCACTACTCAATGTCTGCTGTGAGGGTCAGTCAATTCACCAAGTCATGGGGTCATGGTCGTCATCGATGGTATCGGGGAGCCTTGGCAGTTCTATTAACCTCGCCACGGGTCGGGTGTAGGTCCGCCCTTGGACGAGTACTTCAGCTGCTCGGACCTTTCCGTCGGCACCGGTGATCACTTTGCTTACGCGGCCAGCCGGCCACATAGCTCGGGGTAGTGACTGGTCGATAATCATGACGACTGTTCCTTCTGTCAAATTGTCTCTCTCTTTTACCCATTTCTGGCGGGTCTGTAGAGACGGTAGGTAGTGGAGTAGGAAGCTGTTCCAAAACTTGTCAGCCAATACTTGACTGTACCTCCACATTCTTCGGCCGTTCGCTTCTTCAGGCCTGTACATTGTCTGTGGTAGCACGGGGTCCAGCCGCCCCATCAAGAGTGTGTTGGGGGTGACTGGGTCGACATCTACTACATCACTTGAGACGTAACCGAGGGGCTTTGAGTTCAATACTCCCTCGATCTCCGTGAGGACTGTCATTAGGACTTCTTCCGCCACGGTCTGGGCCCCAAGCACGGCGTACAGGGCTGTCTTTATTGAACGTACTTCTCGTTCCCAAGTTCCACCGAAGTGAGGTGCGTTCGGGGGATTAAACTGGAAGTCAATCTGGGATGGAGCGAGGTGGGTCTTAAGTTCTGGGCCCATAGCTTGGAAGCTCTCTCTCAGCTCTCTTTCTCCGCCTTTGAAGTTTGTCCCGTGATCAGACAACAATATAGACGGTTTGCCTTTCCGCGATGTGAATATTCGGAAGGCCATAAGGAATGAGTCTGTGCTCATGGTTGGAAGGAGTTCTATATGTATCGCTCGGGTGGTCATGCATTTGAATACAATACCCCACCGCTTCTCGGTTCCTCTTCCTTTCTTTATATACAGCGGGCCGAAACAGTCCATACCGGTGGAGTGAAAAGGCTTGTCGCAGAGTCGGAGGCGACAGGGAGGTAGGTCAGCCATCCGGGGTATACTGGGCTGCGCTCGCCACTTACGACAGTCTAGACAGGTTCGCTGGAAGCGCTGCACTGCTTCTCTCCCTTGCAGTATCCAATAACGACGTCTGATCTCCGCGAAGACTCTCTCTGCCCCTGCGTGGTGCACATCCTCGTCGTATTTCTTTATGATCAGCTCTGTGACCTTGTGTCGGCTGTTCAAGACTATCGGGTACTTGACGTCATCCGGTAAGTCTGGGGCTCTCCGCAGACGACCACCCACTCTGATGAGACCATGGGCGTCGCTCTCGGGGGCTAGGTGGAGCAGTCTGCTGTCTGATGGGACGGGCTTTGCTCCCTGTAGACAGTCTAGCTCATCGGGGAACGAGTCTCTCTGGGCTCGTTGTAGTAGAAGAAGTTCTGCTTCTTCGTAGTCAGCTGCTGAAATGTCAGTAGTGGGCTGAACCTCTGGGTGGTGCCACAGAAATGTCTTTAGCTGCGCACTCTCTAGGGTGAGGCAATCATCTATGTCGGGGTCTGTGGAGACGAGTGTGTTCAATCCACAGAACATAGATTTCTTGTTTTCGGCCTCCTCTTTACTCGCCTCCCGTGGGGTGGGTGTAGGCCACTCTTCTTCCGGGAGCTTGAGAAACTCTGGTCCGTCACTGTATAGGTTGTGACGGGTGAGGTCATCCAGGGACATTCCCCGGGTGATGACGTCAGCTGGGTTGTGTTTTGTGTCCACATACCTCCAGCTCGCTACTTCTGTTAACTCTTGAATCTCTGTGACTCTGACTCCCACGAAGACCTTGTATCTGCACGAATCAGACCGGATCCATGTGAGTACTGTCGTGGAGTCTGACCACAAGATTGTTCTTTGCACCGGAATGGTGAGTTCACGTTGGATTAACGTGGCGAGCTGCGCTCCTGCTAGGGCTGCGCAGAGCTCTAGACGCGGGATAGATTGTTGCTTTCGTGGGGCTATTCTTGAGCGAGCCAGGATGAAAGCAGTATGTATTTCTCCTCCCTCCTCTCGGCCACGCAAGTAAGCCACCGAACCGTAGGCTACTTCGGAGGCGTCGCTGAAGACGTGTAGATCCATCTTGCATGTCTCTGGCCTCACTGTGGGTGGGAAGTAGCTGCGGCGTATGTTAACACCTGGGAGTGAGCGGAGTTCCGTCTCCCACTCTCTCCATGTGGATGCAAGGTGTTCGGGTATGGGGTCGTCCCAGCCCTGGTCCTTGTCCCATAACGCTCTTACAATCATCTTTGCCCTGGTGGTGTAAGGTAGAATACATCCCAACGGGTCATATTGTCTGGCGAGTGTTCTGTATACACTCCGTCTGGTGGTCGGTAGTGCCGTCGACCTTCCCTGCTCCTTGGTCAGGGGTTTGTGTCTATAATGGAGCGAGTCTGTTTTGAAGCGCCAGACTAGTCCTAGTGTCATTTCTTGGGCTTCTCCTGGGATGGTCGCCATCCAGGTCTCGCTGCTCGCTGCCTTGTCCTCGGGGGAGAGGCTGCGCAATACTTGCGGGTCGCTGCTGGCCCACTGCCTGAGATCAAAGCCGCCTTTGATCAGGGAGGCGCGGAGCTTGAGTAGAAGAGCCTCGGCTTCTTCTGGCGTCGAGACGCTTTGCAAACAGTTGTCCACGTAGAAACTATTTCCTACACTTTGTCGGACCTCTTCATCTGCTGCTGGGTCCTCTGCGACGTGTTTTTGCAGTGCAAACGTAGCACAGCATGGGCTGCATGTGGTTCCGAAAGGGAGGACTTCCCATTGATAGATGGCTGGTTGCTCATCCCTGATCCTCTCTCTCCATAGGAACCGCAGCAAAGATTCTATCCCACATAAATGGCATAATCATACTCCCTTATTCAATAACAATGCACTCTTGATTGGAAAACAACCTATAAGATTCCCTAGATGGGAAAAGCAAGGCATACACACATTAGGAGACGTTTTCAACAAACAGGGTTTTTGTAGTTTTGATGAGATATGCAAATTTTTTTATCTCACCAAGTCCTCATATTATTTTTACGCACAGTTATTGGCATGTTTGAAGGCTCACGGTGTTCCATTAAGGATACCAATTGTACACCACAGATACCACAAATTCTTCTATGAAAGAGAGACATCGAGAGGTTTTGTTTCAGATTTTTATCATCAATTACTAACGGCCTCGTATGAAACCCTACATCTAGACTCAGTCTGGAGGAGGGATATACCAGACCTGGAGATAGACTTTGACTGGCAAGAAGCCTGGGCAAATGTACGCCTTGCATCAAGGAACCCGGACCATCAACAAATCAATCTTAACTATATTCACAGGACATACTTAACTCCTATAAGACTGAACAAAATGGGTCTTAAACAAGACTCCAAATGCTCCTTATGTACAAATGGGGACGAAGGGACATTTATGCACATGTACTGGGACTGCCCACCAGTTAAGATATTTTGGAAAGAAGTGACCCAGCAATTGTCAAATCTCTTAACTCTGGATATACCTGTACACCCCTCTGTATTACTGCTGAATGATGTCTTTGAGCATGCAGTACCTCCACAGCTAAAGAGATTGGTTTTATCCGGTATCACAGTGGCTAAAAAGCTGATAGCATCACGATGGTTTCAACCGGAAAAAATGTGCCGTAAGGTCTGGATTCTTACATATCTCGATGTGATTTATCAAGAAATATCAACAGCTAGAATTTTGGGTCTCAATGAATCCAAAATGGCAATGTGGTTAGAAGTGGTGGAGAGAATAAAAGCCAGCATATAATGGTAGTGTCTGGTCAGGAACAAATTATAATGGTTGGATTATCCAATGGGGGGTCCGGGAGAGGGGGGTTCGAGCTGGAGCATATGTGTATTTGTATATCCTATTGTGTGTTGTCATGTTTGTTTATGTGTTTGTTTAAAAAATAATAAAAAAATTTAAAAATAAAATACAAAAAAAGGAACCGCAGCAGGGGCTTGTCCTCCTCCACTAGTCTCACCTGCAGGAACATCCCTTTGATGTCGCCGCTGATGGCCACCTGGTCCTGGCGGAAACGTAGTAACACGCCTAGTAGAGAGGGGCCGAGTGTTGGGCCGGGCAAGAGCTCTTTATTCAGATTTTGTGATCCGATCTGGTAGCTGCAGTTGAACACAATACGATCCTTGCCGTTGTGGTGGACTTTGTGGTGCGGCACGTACCATGATTCGGTCGTCTGATCGGCCTCTTTAATGTCAATTTTCTTTATGTGTCCCGCTGTGATTAGCTTGTTAATCTCAGCGCGGTACACAGTCTCTTGAGCGGGGTCTCTGGCTAGGCGCCGCTCTGTGTTCAATAGATACCGCTCCGTCGCTTCTTTTGTGGCGTGAAAGGTAGGCATACCCTCTCGCCTCAGGAGTGGAGTTGCGTATCTCATCACTCCGTTGACGTTGACTCTCTTTGTCCCTTGCTCGAGGAGGGCTATAGCGTAAATGTCTTCCTTGGAACGAATGTCTTTCTTTTCGTTCTTAAAGGGCATTGTCTCTAGTGTCCATAGCCTCTCGACGTGCTGTAGGAGAGTGGTGTCTTCTTCTGTCACTCTGGAGTGGAGGCAGTTAGTGGCTGCTGTTCGGTTAAGAGACTTAGCGAGGGGGCCTTGTAATGTCCATCCTAGGCGGGTCTCGACTGCTGCAGGACAGCCTCTGGGTCCTGTGTGGACCCGGTCTATCGGGACTATGAGGTCTGCATGGTCGGAGCCTATCAGCAGGGTCGGGGTGGCACCGTCTATGAGCGGGATAGGTAGTTGGCGCAGGTGCACATATTTATCCATCAGCTTGGCGATGGGGTAGGTGTACTGTGATAGGCCTATTTCTTGGCTGGTGAAAGCATTAGTAATCCTATACCGTCTCTCTGGCTGCCCGCTTGCTGCGATAGTTAAGGAGACATTCTCGCCCTTTATCGTCTTTAGATCTCTTCTTATTGTCCGAATCGTCATCTGGTTTTCGCTCCCCCGCAGCCCCAGCTGGGCCGCAGCGGACGCGAGGAGAAGGGTCTTCTCTGACCCGTCGTCAAGGACGGCGTAAGTGTCCATGACCTTATCTTGGTAACTCAGTGTTACGCGGACCACCTTTAAGAGCACCTGGGCGCCCCCGCTGCTGGCGGGGTCAATGTACATAACACTTGCCTTTGTGCTGCTGGAAGGTGCAGGCTTTCTTCTGTTACTGTCGTGTAGGACATCTAGGTGGGCTCCGTCACACCGACTACACCTCTTCTTTAAGCGGCAATCGGCTGCCATGTGACTGCGCGCACATCGGTAACAGCGTCGGTTGGACTTTATCCATTGACTCACTTCTTCAGCGGTCATCTTCTTGAACATGTCACATTGTGACAACCAGTGTTCCTTTTCGCAGTACGGGCACACCATCTTCCACTTCTCTTTCATCGAGGGGGTACTGTGGTTCTTGCTGCTCGGTACTGATTCTGATTGGTGCATGACAGTCACCAATCTTCGGCCATCGTTTGCTCTCCTAGGTCCCTCTCTGGAGCTTGGTGTGCTCCGCACGAACGTATCCAATCGTAGGCTGCTGACTTCTCTCGCCAGGAAGTCGGCTAGGTCTAGGAGGGATGGCTCGGGACCGTTAGGATCACGGTGGTCTGTTTGCCGCCTGAAGCGCTCTTGTCGGGCGGGCGGCAGCTTCTCTAAAATCCTCTCGACATTAGAGTTTGCGTATAGTTCGTGCATACCCTTTTCTCGTTGCGCCCCCAGCATCCCTACCAGGGATTGCACTTTGATAGACAGGTCGTCTAGTGAGCGATTGTCTGTTGCTGGGGGTAGGCGGTCAATATGCCTTATCTCTTGTATTACGTAATCCCATATGCGTCCATATCTTTGGTCGAGCGCTGCTAGAGCCGCTGTGTATGGGGTAGTAGAGGTGGCATAGGCCAGCGCTATGTTGTGCACTCGGGGCACCTTGAGGTGCTTCAATAGGATAGCATACTTGTGGCGTTCATCAGCTACGTCAACCATCATTGTCTCTAAGCACATCCGTAACTCCGTGTACTGTGCTCGGTTCTAATGGGTGAAGTCTGGAAACGTCGGTGTGCCAATGTATGACGCCGTAGATGGCTGGCACATCGGTGAGCGTTGGAAGAGAGGCCTCCTAGGCGAGTCTCCTCTTACGCCTCTCGGTGGGCTGGTACCGGCAGGGTACCATGGCCCGCGTATCCAGGTGCTATTCCTCGGGACTGGTCGTGCGTCATGCTCACCCGTGAATAGAGTCGGGGGTCTGTAGCGCAGAGCCGCGGGGGTAGAGCCTGGGCTGTACTGGACCTCCTGGTCCTGTGGAGTACTGTGCTGCTGTCGGGCTTGACTCTCCTCCTCTCCCTCTTCTTCTTCTGTCAGGTCATCTAGATCCTGTAGTCGTCTATTTAGCCTCTCCGCGGTGTACACCGTTCCTTCCTTGTAGCTGGGTCTCACTGGGACCGGTCGGGGAAGGGGTTCGGAGGGGGGTATAGGCTCTCTCTGGTGGTCGAGTTCAGGGTCGCTTGATCGGTTAGGGGAGGGTGCCCTTGACCCGTGTCTTGACGAGGCCCTGGAACCCCGTGCGGAGGGAGGGGGTGTTGCCCTGGTGATCAGCTGCTCCATTAGCTGCGCTTGTAATCGGTCGCGCTCGGCTTCGCGCTTGGTGAGAGCGATGTCGCGCTCTGCTTCTCTTTGGGCACCGGCAGCGGCGCGCTGGGCTTCGGCGGCGGCGCGCTGGGCTTCAGCGTGGTCTCTTACCATATTCTCTTCCGTCTGAAGGCGTCTAATCTCTAGACGTATGCGATCTTCGTCGCTCCGTTGCTGCGCTTGAATGCGTTCTCTTTCCATGGAAGAATGTTCGCGCTCACTAAGCGTCTGTGCTTGGAGTCGATCGCGCTCTGTTGAGGCTGCTAGGCTGGCGAGGAACGCCTGTGCCAGCATCTTGTCCGCCTCGCTGGGGGAAGACGCTGGTTGAGGTGATCCGCTCCTGGCAGTACTCGTTGGAGATGCGTTCTCCTGCGGGGAGTCCTGGAGCTCTATCTCCGCGGCGCTCTCCTCATCTTGTACCGTGCAGAGTTCCATCTCTGGAGGGTTGTCTTCCTCCCGGAGCTCTCCGGGGACTACTTCTTCGGTCTTGGCGGGGGGTAAAGTCGTGTCAGTTCCCTCCTGGTCCCCACCGTGAGCTTGGTCAGTTACATTAGAACCCACTAGGGCCTCTGTGCTCGGGGTATCCTGGTTGATAGGGTCGGACATAATTTTACTTTCTACTTTTACCGCGTTTACCGTCTGTAGAAGGCTAGGTAGTATACTGGCAGCGTAATCCTCTAAGTACTGAGGTGGCTGCCGTCTACGCTGCGGGCGATCTACTTTAGGAGGACCGTTTTGTGGAGTGTTCATCATAGGCCATTTCAATATTAATACCACTATATTAATATTACACTAGTTATTATCCGGCTCGAAGGACCAATTGTAACTGAGGGGTGCAATTCCCTGACTGTATTGATAAGTATGGTATCATTAAACCACTACCGCTTTATGTACTTTAACTACTGGCCATACAGTACACAATATATGAATATGATGAACACTTCCCACAATGAAATCGGTTCCAGTCAAAGGTATTAATCAAGTATTTAATGGAACAAAAGGTACATATGATACTTATATTACATTTGATTGCACTTGTAAGGCAAATGAGTATTCGTAGGCAAATCAACACTGAATGTCCATTCTCTGGTTACGCAGGAGGCAAGTATACAACCTGGCTCTTAGGGAATTATATCTATGGTACACTTAATGATATAGCGGGATATACTGGAAGGGGTCCTCCCGGTTGTAAGCCGGCAGGGGGGGTAGGAGAGCTGTCGGTAGTAGAACGTCTGGTCAACGATATCTAGGGAGACTTCGAGTACAGAAGACAGTACGATAGACTCTTGATCCGCAGACGAATACAGCTTGGTTCTCTTGTAGGCTGTAGCTCCACAGTGAAGAAAGCTAGGCGGCCTCAGGCTCTCTGAGCGCCGACTCGACCTTGACTCCTCTCGGGGGTAAATCCAACACTCACAGGCGTCGGCGATTATCCGCTCCACAAATCACAGTACCAAAGCAAATATATATTCCAGCCGCACAGGGCTATGCAGACGTCGGGTAGGTAATCCAGTGTACATGTCCATTCGGTCCTCGCCTAGATCTCCTCGGATGAAAGCGCCATGTGGTCGGCCCAGCCTGGATAAGAATCTAGCTAACACGAGGAAGCGTTGGAGATGCTGGTCACTTTAGAACTCTAACCGCACGATGCACCATACACAATAGACTATTATTAACTTAATAGAAATACGTCGCACTCGACGGTACAGTGCCAAACTCTGACAATTCAGTTATTAATTCGCACGCGGTCTCAATGCTATTCTGGGGCCAAACAGGCCATACTTCACTGCACGTTGTATCGTGGGTGAGGCTTCACTTAGTGGGTAACAAACTAGGTTAACTAACTTCTGTATCCACCTGCGCTATATTTATATGCACGGTGAACAAATAGTGCCACTCTCATTTCTGTCGCCGTATCCCTGCGCAGGGCCGGGGCTAGTACAGACATGTCTTGTCGGTAACTTTGAACTTGGCTCCGGGGGCTGGTCCCCTGGCGCCTGGTCCTTTGTCCAATAGGAGAATGAACTATTATGGGCTATAGTAGGCTAAAGGGATATTCCGTGTATATGTACAAGGAATATACAAGGGATATCAAACGATATACAAATACTATTCAATATATATCAATAAATAAATATATATATTCGGTTTAATCTGATCCTTCGTAACATTAACCAACTTTGAAAGAGTGCCTAAGCCTAACCGTTGAAAGAACTTGCAGTCACGGCACGCTCTGCTGCCTGCATCTCACAACAACATCACAACAACACAACTATCTCTCACGGACCAACCTAGGAACCAACCTAGGAATAAGCTAGAAATTTGGAACATTAGAAATTGGATTCGGCCAATCAGAGATCGTCTCTGTGAAATTCTGCTACGGAAAAAAATACTGGCGTCGGCCAATCAGAGAGCGTCTCCGCGAAATGCGGCTACAGATATTCTTGACGCTACTGGCTAGACCGCTTCAAATCGCGCTCGGATCCCAACATAATAGTCATATTTCAACGCACAACGCGGTATGCACTGATTGGCTGTGACGGATACAGCGATCAAACTGTGACGCGCACTCAGAGCGCTATCGCGTATAGCCCGGGCCGAGAAATACGAAAAAATAAAAAAAATAAAAAAAATAAAAAAAACGTGATGTCACTTCCTGCTCTGGAAAACGAGTGTTTTTTAATTGCGATAATAACGTTATATTGTGCATTGGAAATACAAACATACTTAAAATAAGTAAATATTATTCATTTTAAACATGTTTATATTATTTATAGGGCTATAAAACAAAAAACTAAAAACTTATTTTTCTTGTTCTCTCATATAACCAGGGTAGTTCCTGAGGGGGGGCGGCGCCCGAGCGCCCCTAGTGGCGAGCCGCCACTGGACTTATCCCAATCAGAGAGCGTCTGCCAGAAATGCGGCTACCTTTGGTAATCACGCAGGAAGAAGGGGGAATACCCTTAACAATTGTGTGTATTGAGCTGTACTGTATTGTACCCATTCTGCAATCTGTTAATACAATTTTCAATCAATCAATCAAGACCGCGTCGCGGGCACGGCATTCCGTTCTCAGAATGGATTTGAGAGAGAGAGAGAGATCATCAGCAGGCTATATATGATATTCAGACTCTAGATCTATTTGCAGAGCCAGATGAGATGAGGCAACCTGTGCGATTGGCTCTTGACAACTAATTTTGCACGTACTGTGGTAAACAAGAATACCCTGAAGACTCTGGCAGGAGCACTCATTCAGGGGTACTACGACTATGCTTGCACCTCATGGTACCAAAGCACCTCTAAGGCGCTAAAAACAAAATTACAAACATCTCAAAACAAACTGGTCAGACTACTGCTTGACCTTACTCCTAGAACCCACCTCACCCCTGCCCACTTTGACAACCTAGGATGGCTTAGAGTAGACGACAGAGTACAGCAACTTGCAATGGGCCTGGTCTACAAGATACACTACACGACCAAGGTACCCATGTACATGTCAAAATACTTCCCAAAGGTCAGTGAATACCACGATCACAACACCAGAGGGAGCTCCACAAATCATGTTAAACCCAGATTCGGCTCAAATAAGGGACTAAACACGTTTCGCAATTATGCCACATCAATGTGGAACGCCCTACCCAAAGCTGTAAAGGAATGTGGATCACTACCCACTTTCAAAACCTCTCTCAAGGGACACCTACGGGAGACTGCAATTCAACACTGGCCCCTGTAAATATCCCAACCCAACCCCCTCCAATGTACAGTCATTTACCTAGTATGGTTTTGTCAATAGTCCAATGTACAATTTTTGTTTGTTTGTACAGTGTCCCCCCCCCCCCCCCCCTCAATGTACAGTTTTGCTTGTTTATACAGTGTGCCCCCCCCCCCCCCCCCCCCCCAACCACCTCCAATGTAGATTACCCAGTATGGTTGTCAATATCCCAGTGTACCCAACCCCCCCCACCCAACCTCCTCCAATGTACAGTTTCTACGTCAAATGTATATACTCCCTTTTCCTGACTCCTTCTGTATCACAAACAGTACTGTATTTGCAAATCTGGTATGTCATAAATGTATAGATGTAGCAGTACTGACTATCTGTATGTCATGTATGTCATATATGTCCTGATGAATTGAAAATGGGGGACCCTGATGTAAACAAGACGAAAGTCTTTCTCTGGTCTGCATCCCCTTAACAATTGTGTGTATTGAGCTGTACTGTATTGTACCCATTCTGCAATCTGTTAATAAAGTTTTCAATCAATCAATCAATCAATGTGTGTATGCGCGCACTGCGGGAGCCGGGAGGTGGCCAGAAGCGCGCAACTAGCCAACTACTATTATTACTACTATATTAGTAGTAATAATCCGGGGGATCCGCTCTATACAATGCAGACCCACGGCTCTCGTATTATAATGAGCCCGCGAGGCGTGTTATTATTAGAGTTAATAATATTGTATATTGTTTACAGACGTCATTCGAGATACGTCAGACGTACTTCGAGATACTTCCGTACTTTCCGCCAATCAGCGCACATTGTCCTGTCCCGGGAGAAATGTCGTGGGACCGGGCGGAAGTTGCTCAATCTGGAACAATCTCCAGGGCTGCAGCTGGAGGCTACTCAAGAAGACACTATAGATATCTATGGAAGAAGATGCGTTATTTCTTTTCCTAGCCACATTTCTCGGAGACGCGCTCTGATTGGCCACTGACTGACGCTCTCTGATTGGCCACTGACATGTTTGCCCGAATCGCGTGACGCGCTGTGTCTTTGTCCATTTCCGCGTCTAACAGCCTGCAAACCTTGATATCTATAGATATCTATGCTGCAAACTACCTGGCGTTCTATCGCGATGGTACCAAAGCACCTCAAAGGCGCTAAAAACAAAATTACAAACATCTCAAAACAAACTGGTCAGACTACTGCTTGACCTTACTCCTAGAACCCACCTCACCCCTGCCCACTTTGACAACCTAGGATGGCTTAGAGTAGACGACAGAGTACAGCAACTTGCAATGGGCCTGGTCTACAAGATACACTACACGACCAAGGTACCCATGTACATGACAAAATACTTCCCAAAGGTCAGTGAATACCACGATCACAACACCAGAGGGAGCTCCACAAATCATGTTTTATCATTATGCCACATCAATGTGGAACGCCCTACCCAAAGCTGTAAAGGAATGTGAATCACTACCCACTTTCAAAAACACTCTCAAAAAACACCTAAGGGAGACTGGGTTCCAGACAACATCATAACATGATGATCCCATAGCAAATTTTGGACATTGAAAACATTGTTCCCCTGCAGGAGATGATGATCAGACTAGACACACAATACATTACACACGCACTCCTCTCACTCACACACAGCGATCAGAGTAAGACACACACATACACACTCCTCTCACTCACACACAGCGATCAGAGTAAGACACACACACATACACACTCCTCTCACTCACACACAGCGATCAGAGTAAGACACACACACATTCACACTCCTCTCTCTCATACACAGCGATCAGAGTAAGACACACACACATTCACACTCCTCTCACTCACACACAGCGATCAGAGTAAGACACACACACATACACAAATTACACAGTACACACCTCTCACTCACACAGCGATCAGAGTAAGACACACACACAAATTACACAGTACACACACTCCTCTCACTCACACAGCGATCAGAGTAAGACACACACACATACACACACACACACGGACTCCTCTCACACACAGCAAACAAAAGTTATTTAAAGTACACTTCCACTTTAATTTGTATTATTTAATTTATTTATCTTATGAGTGATTGCTGTATTGTTCTTCAAATACATTTTCATTTAAAGTGGCTTAAAGATCCAAATTCAAATGTTTCATGAGTCATTATTTTAATTTGCTATGGGATCATCATGTTATGATGTTGTTGTTTGGTCCTGACAAGAGTCTCAAAGTCTGGGGTGATGGTAGACAAGCAACTCTGAGGTCATGCTCAATGTCCAATCTGTTCCTCTGCTCTGTCTTCAGCTGGACCAGAGCTGAGAAGCCACTTTCACAAAGATAGGTAATTAAAAAAAAATAAAATAAAAATTTGTTGTTGTTGTTGTTTACATTGGTTTTCGATTAGTCGACTAATCGAAAAAATAATCGGCAGATTAGTCGACTACCAAATTAGTCATTAGTTGCAGCCCTAAAATCCAGTATGTGACGTCACTGACGTTTCCTTTCCATTCCTGTTCCGGTCTATTATCTGTCAATGATTGGTGTTGATATATATAGCGGCACTACGACCGCATCTCGCCCCGCCTGAGAAATAAATATGCCAGAGGCTAAAGATGATCAATGAGTCCATTGAGTTATATTCAATCGCCACCGCAACGCACTCCGTTTAACAGGTTATGGGCCCAGGAATGCCAGTCTAGAGCGACAAGGTGAATAGAATAATATACTAACTAAACCGGGAATGAAGACGGTACCGGGAGATTTCCGTTAACAGTGAAGACACGTCACAGAGTTTCTACAAGCCGCAACCGAACGTTTGGATATAGTATAACTCTGAAGAAACGTGAAAATGGCTGTAGCAGGAACAATACACCAGCAGATTATATTAGATGGAAAAGAAGATAGATATGATCTGTGGGAGACGAGATTCCTTAGCCGTTTACACATTCTGAAGCTAAAAGACACGATTTTGCGAGCGCCCATTGATGAAGATGCATTAGCTGCAGACGCAGCGAGGAATGCAGACTGTTACGCCCAATTAGTGAATGCGCTAGACGATAAGAGCCTTTCATTGATAAGAGATGATGCGGCCGATGATGGGAGGAAAGCCCTGCAATTATTGAGGGAGCATTATTCGGGAAAAAGCAAGCCCAGGATTCTAAACCTGTACACATCATTGACCACCATACAAATAGCACCAGGGGAGGAAACTAACTTTTTGGCTTACCAGCCAACTGGCGAGTAGATGATTTTATTTACCAGCCAAACTGATTTCTTTACCAGCCAAAAATAAAATCGCTAATTGTGATAATTACTTCTTTGTATGTCTTCGTCCAAATTGATTTTCAATTATAGTAATAATCACACCGTGTCTCTACTCGTTAAAATATTTATTAGCATAAAACATGAATAAGTGTCTCTACTCTCCACAATATTAGCATACAACATGTATTAATCACACTGTCTCTACTCTTCAAAATATTAGGATATCACATATTAACATGAAAGAGGGAACTATTCTGGACTGGGTTGGGCTGAACTGGGCAGTGAAAGATGCTGGGTTGGGCTGGTCTAGGTTATACTGGGTTGGGCTGGTTTAGGTTGGACTGAGTTGGGCAGTGAAAGAACCAAGCATTTCACTGTAATGTAATAGCTAAATAAAACAACTTGAACTTGACTTGTTACATTTGCACTCTGGTTGTATGCCAAATGTATTCTGGTTGTACTGTACTTGTGCTGTATGATGACAATACATTGGAACCGAATCGACAACGCTAGGGGTTCAGCAGGTGTATTCTGAATGCCAAGTATGACAACATCACCGTTGTGAAGGGCATATGGGCGAGTGGTGATATGGGGGGAAACCCGGTAATAATAAAATGTCACTCGGCTGCATTTAAGCAAAGCCGCTCAGTATAGTCCACTATGTTGAACGCGCGTTATGGTAGCTTGTTACATGCTAGGTAGCTAGCCGGCTAATGCTGGTTGACTTGTCATTCTCATCCGACTCGAAGGAGACGCATGCTGTTGTTCGCCCCCATGTCAGACCGCACTGATATCCGAAAGCGACGACTCTACATGCAATTATTTTCATCCACTGATGTGTTTTTGTCTAAGTTTGTCTACGGTGTCAAGCCGGTGGCAGGAGTCTGTAGGTCCGCGCGCAGTGGTCTGTCCACTTCCCCTAGATGGGCGGCATCTTCTAGAAAATGAGTGTTCATTGGAGGAGCTTAGAGCGCATCTGTACAACGATGATGTTCATTGGTTATGGTTGGATTATTATGAGGCGCAAATGGGAGGAATCAAGGGGGGAGTCAGAGTTCGGCTTGTGCCAGTGAGCGAATCAGCAGATTGCAGAATGATTTTTTTGTTTTGTTTTGTAATTACTAGTACTCGCCAGACTGGCGAGTGCTCTTCATGAATTACTCGCCAAACGTAAAAAATACTCGCAATTGGCGAGTAAAGTGGCCTAATTTCCTCCCCTGTGCACAGCGCAATTGTATCGTTTGGCTCGCTAGGATAATTAGCTTGCACGGCGCTATTTTATATATTTACGTGCCGAGTATGTGTGTGGCGTGAATTCTGATGCCACGGTTATAGTAGTGTGTGGTATACGGTGGACGTCGTTGCAATGTATTGGGGCGGAACAGAGTATTTTAGGGATATTTAGTACTTTGTCATGGGATACACTGCTCGCTCTGGCTAACTGCTAACGTGCGCGGACTGATGACGACATCAACTCGAGACATTTGCAGCAGAAAAACAAGTCTATTAATAGCCCGTCCATCGGCGCTGGGCATAATAAGTTAATTAAAGGGGAACTATTTTACTATTTCTTTCACTATTTGGGCACTTTTACACAATTCCTGTGAGTTAATGGAACACCTCTGTAATTATATATATTTTTTAATTCATTGTTTTGTATTTCTAATCAAGTCCTCAAAAACAGCATTTTTCTACCTCAAGATCTTAAAGGGGAACTCCAACATTTTGGGAAATTAGCTTATTTAACATCTTCCCTAGAGTTAGACAAGAAGATACATACCTTTTTTGTCTCTGTGCATGCATTTTAGCTTTGGGAATAGACGCTCCGTTAGCATAGCTTAGCTTCATCACTGGAAGTGAGGCAGGACAGTAGCCTTACAGTGCCTTACAGTGTATTGCAAGGTCTGACATTGACCAAATTTGATATGCATGACCTTGGTGGGCTCTAGGTCAACTCCTGAAAAGGGGGTCAATGTCAGACCTTGCAATCAAAAGTTAGGGGGCGCACTGAAATTATGGCAAGGGTTATTAGCCCCCTAACTTTTGATTGCAAGGTCTGACATTGACCCCCTTTTCAGGAGTTGACCTAGAGCCCACCAAGGTCATGCATATCAAGTTTGGTCAATGTCAGACCTTGCAATACACTGTAAGGCACTGTAAGGCTACTGTCCTGCCTCACTTCCAGTGATGAAGCTAAGCTATGCTAACGGAGCGTCTATTCCCAAAGCTAAAATGCATGCACAGAGACAAAAAAGGTATGTATCTTCTTGTCTAACTCCAGGGAAGATGTTAAATAAGCTAATTTCCCAAAATGTTGGAGTTCCCCTTTAAGCCGTTTTGAGCCTGGGCACCTAAACCACTGCGCCGCCTGAACATCATCATCCAGCTGAGTCTCTCTGACATCACAGATCATCACATGTTCAGATGACTCAGTTCAGTGAGGGTGAATATTGTGAGAGGAGAATTGGAAGAATGCGCCAATATGAGAATTAGAGACATAGATCATATTAATATAAGTCCACATAGCTAGGAAACAATGCTAAACACTGAAAAAGGCCATTTATAAGATAGTTCCCCTTTAAACTTGACAGACATTATATCGACGATAATTATCGATATCGAGTTATATGAAAATTATTTTATAATTTTATCGCAATAATGTTTTTGGCCATATCGCCCAGCCCTACTCCAGCACCTACTGTGCTCGTGGAAAACTTCACATACACCTCACTTGCACGTGACCACGCCTACTCCCGAGCGTGCCTCTACACATGCATTAAAGCGTTCCGTCTCCAGACGGATTTCAGTCTTTTTTATTAAATTTTTTTGTCAATTTGATTTGGAGTCTGACGGAATTGGCTACCTGGTATAATATGATTTGTATTCTAATCAATCAAACGTGAGCTTGACGCACACACACACTGCTCGCAGTGCCCTCCCCCTCACAGACCCGTATCATTTGCACCGAAGATAGCAAGCGTGCAGGTCCTCTTTTAACACCACTGAAGCATTAAACAATGGCCCAGTAAACTATTCACTTTAGTTTACTACACGAGGCGTTGTCTAACGTTATCTAGCTGGCTAGCTGATAGCTCATAACATAATTGAAATTTGTTTTTGAAGCTGTGGCTAACGTTAGCTAGCTACTGATCTTCGGGTGGCTAACGTTAGCTACCTAGCAACTGTAGCTTGCTAATACGGGCTGTCCTGGCTGGCTAACTTTTAATTCGCAATGGAGTGGAGCTAACTAACTGTACAAATCGATGTGATTGGCTGAGACTGTATTTTGTACGGTTGGCTGCCTGGATGTTGTGGATTCGGGGAGCTAGCTAGCAGCTAACATCAACTCAACATCAACACTCTGTTGACACTCTGAGCGAGTTTGCCGACAGCAATGTAACAAACAATATGGTCCGTGCGGAACCATTATCCCCAACACATAGTTCCGTGTGTGAATAATGTTGAGCCACCACAAAAGATGAATCCAAAGTTTAATATAGTAAGAATTAGGGCTGTCAGTTTATCGCGTTAATTAGATGAATTAATTACACAGCAAATTATCGCGTTATGAAAATTAACTCAAAATTAATTAACTAAATTTTTTTTTTTTATATAATTTTTTTTTATCATTCATTCCATAAGAATGTAGAATACACATTTACAGACTTTTTTTTTATATGGTCCATTTGCATGTTCTTGGTATCTGATTCTAGGGACATCTATGAATCTCAGGGAATGTATTCCCAGTATCAGAAATACTGTGGGCTAGATCCACAAAGAATGGATTGCACGGTGCAAGTTGCACCCTTACTTACAATTCATTATGAATTGAAAATGGGGGACCCTGATGTAAACAAGACAAAAGTCTTTCTCTGGTCTGCATCCCCATAACAATTGTGTGTATTGAGCCGTACTGTATTGTACCCATTCTGCAATCTGTTAATAACATTTTCATTCAATCAATCAATCTGCGTGGTGATTGATTGAATGAAGATTTTATTTTGAGTAAATTGTAATGAACCAAATGAGAATATCAATACATTTTTTTTTAATCTTTGACTGTGAATAACACCATGCTCAAATTGACCAGACCTGAAAAATCTAAGCAAATTAATAGATGGAAGATGATTAAACAGAAGGTTTTGTAGATACAGTACTGAATTCTGCCATCCGGACACATGCAATTTGAAATATGATTATAGAATATAGAATATCAGGCATAAAATGGTTATGCGATTAAAATGTGATTAATTAGATTAATTAATTACAAATCCTGTAATTAATTAGATAATTTTTTTTTAATCGCCTGACAGCACTAGTAAGAATAGTACTAGGCTATATTCACATTAGATCACATTAGATGTACTCTGCAAAACTGTCTCAGAATGTAACTCCTCCACCTCAGACATTGACCCTATACCTACAGCTTTCTTCAAACGGGTATTTAATAGTGTTTCAAGCCCTGTGCTAGATATCATAAACACTTCCCTTAGGACTGGTATTTCCCCAGATGCCTTTAAAACAGCAGTTGTAAAGCCATTACTAAAAAAACCTAACTTGGATAGTAATGAAATGGCAAATTATCGTCCAATATCCAACCTACCATTCATTAGTAAAGTACTTGAAAAGATAGTTTCAGTTCAAATAAATTCTTGAAGAAAACAACATCTTAGAAGAATTTCAGTCAGGATTCAGAAAATATCATAGCACTGAAACTGCCCTCACCAAAATAATCAGTGACCTCAGACTAAACTCTGACGAGAATAAGATCTCCATCCTTATCCTGTTAGATCTCAGTGCAGCATTTGATACAATCGATCACGATATTCTAATCGATCGTCTTGAAAACCATGTCGGTTTCTCAGACCATGTGCTAGGCTGGTTTAAAACATACATCAGAGGGAGGAAATTCTATGTTAAACTAGGAGATCACATGTCTGATATATACGACAACAACTATGGAGTTGCACAAGGGAGTTGCTTAGGTCCTTTACTCTTCTCCCTTTACATGTTACCGCTGGGTGATATCATCAGAGAACATAATGTAGATTTCCATAGCTATGCGGATGATACACAACTGTACATATCTGCTGAACCAAATGATACAGCGATTAGCTCCATTACAGACTGCTTACTGGCAATAAATAAATGGATGAGTAAGAACTTCCTGAAACTAAACGAGAACAAAACTGAAATTCTAATTATCGGCTCCAAAATTAAAAAAGAAACATTAATAAAGAACCTGGGGGGACTAACCCCTTGGATCAAATCTGAGGTCACTAGTCTTGGGGTTGTCATAGATTCAGAACTGAACTTCAATTCTCATATTAGCAAAGTGACGAAAACATCGTTCTTCCATCTCAGAAATATAGCAAAAGTACGACCATTTATTAATCAGAACGATGCTGAGAAGCTAATTCATGCATTCATATCTAGCCGGTTAGACTACTGTAATGCACTTTTCACAGGTCTCCCTAAGAAAACCACAGAGAGGCTTCAGCTAATCCAAAACTCTGCAGCCCGACTGCTAACTAGAACCAAAAGGAGAGAGCACATTAGTCCAGTCTTAGCCGCTTTACACTGGCTTCCTGTAACATTTAGAATTGACTTTAAGGTCCTTCTCCTTACATACAAAGCTCTAAATGGACAGGGACCTAGCTACATCGCCAACACTCTAATAAATTACACACCAGCAAGAACACTGCGATCATCAGCTGCTGGACTACTAGAGGCTCCCAGAAGCAGTCAAAAGAGGATCGGTAATGCAGCCTTTATCAACTATGCCCCAAAACTATGGAACAAACTACCCCAAAACATCAGGGAAGCCAACTCGCTAGACATCTTTAAAAGCCAGCTTAAAACCTATCTCTTTGCTCAGGCATTTCACTGATAGATATCTGCTACCACCTAGTGGCAAGAGGAAACATCAGGGATATCCTGACACAACTTGTATTTATTCTTACCCTGCCTACTCTTTTACACTGCCTATCAAATTCATGTGTCGGTTATTGCACTTTTTACTTCTTACTGATGACTATTTTTAAACTGAATCATTTTAAACTATTCTTATTATTTGCCTATTAGGATGCTAGATCCTAATGTGAAACACTGTGATTTGCCATATCTTGCTATGCTCGCTCATGTCTGTATTTTTTATGTCCGTCGGTTATTGCACTTTTTACTTCTTACTGATGACTATTTTTAAACTGAATCATTTTAAACTATTTTTATTATTTGAATTACAGGAGTATTACTGAATAGAGAGCCTATTAGGATGCTAGATCCTAATGTGAAACACTATGATTTGCCATATCTTGCTATGCTCGCTCATGCCTGTATTTTTTATGTCCATTCTATTTTATAATTTTTTTTTTTTTTTTTTTACTATTTTTAAACTGAATCATTTTAAACTATTTTTACTATTTGTGTTACTGAAAACTGTAAGCGGAGAGCCTATTGGGATGCTATATCCTAATGTGAAACACTGTGATTCTACCTGTCTATCTTTTTATGCTCGCTTATGCCTGTATTTTTTACTGTTGTGAAGCACTTTGAACTGCAACCTCTGTATGAAAAGTGCTATACAAATAAAGTTATTATTATTATTATTATTATTATTATTATTATTATTATTATTATTATTATTATATTATAACACATTTTTGCAAGTAGATTACATTAGCAAAATGCCCTTTTGACATGTAGCCTACATATTCATAATCATGAAAGTTTATTTGGAAGTATTTTATATTCTGTATGTAACTGAGGGGTTACAAAACCCTGACTGTATTAAAGATTGTGATAGATTAAACCACTACTACATATTATTATTATTATTACTTGCCAGACAGTACAGTTAATTATGGCAGACACTCAGAATAGACGACACGGTGACAAGGAGATATCATTTACAGTATTTATTATTATGCAGAAGATACAACTGTCAATTACTGGTTTGCTCTTTTATGGCGAATGATATTAGAAAGTCAGAGAGTAGCAAAGTCAGTGGGAATGAATAATTCCTAGGCTAGGTATACTAGACCAGACGCCGCCTGGCGTGGGATGGCAATATAGGGGGGCAAAACGAGGGTACAGCTTGAGACTGGTGATATCCTCCCAGAGTTGTAAACTCCAGAGGAAGGAAGAATGTACGGATACTCAGGCTGTTCACTTGAAGAAAAGGGGTTCTCATACGGATCCGGTCTTTATAATCCAAGTGCTCGGCAGCAAGGTAATAGCTGTAATCCAATGCCCGATAGCAATGATGATAGCCAGCCAGCTTCGTCCACGAAGCTAGCCCGATGTAGAATCCTCAGGGTAGTTAAATCCAAACGACGAGGGTATTAACGTTGCTCTTCTCCACGGTACTACGTTTCCACAAGCACTATAATCCAACCAATAATGGTTCTACAATATCGCCGCGGTAGGTTCCAATGTGCACATGTCCAATAGTTCTGCTACTAGGCCCACCTCGTGTGCTGGCACTAATTACTTTAAGTCCACACACACTTGCTAAGGTTCACGCTAGTTACTAAACGAACGAACTGCTTGTTAATGCTGCACACCGAACGAACTGCTGTAATACGATTCACACTAAATGACGACTCTTTACTTCACATTAAGTTAGGTCGAACTTGACTCTGCTATACGCTAGGTTCAACTACTGCTGTTGCATTACTCCGGACGAACTTCACGTTACTGCATTAGGTTGAACTTCACCGTTGTACTGACGAACGAACCAACCACTGTTTGCTTGCTAGACGAACTGCTACTGTTCGTGCCTTCCACGATATATATACTTAGAGGGCTTTCTAGTGCGCAGCCGAAGCTCTTGTCTGGGATCAATACGCTGGCCCCAGGCATGTCCCAACAAGTCCAGACTCGTCTTTGAACTTGTCTCAGGGGCGCGATTCTAGGCGCCGCCGACGTCAAGGGCATTATCCAATGAGGAAAGCGAATAATGCTATGATTCAAACGGAGGCTTAAAGGGATATAGCTTATATATATAAATAATATACAAGTTATATAAAACAATAAAACGTAGATTCTCAATGTTAATCTGGCCCTTCAGAACACTGTACTTAGTTTTAAAGTGGTCAGACAGTTCCCTCTGTGTGTAATACAGACAGTCTTCACACATTCATAAATAACACTTACAGAAAAGCTTATTGTGCACTGTAATACGTTTTGTTCAATGGGGGATTTTTTTAATGTACCGAATACCGTGAAACCGTGGTATTTTTGCCCAAGGTTATCGTACCCTCAAAATGTCATACCGGCACATGCCTAGTTACACTATAGGCTACACTACTAGGTCTACACTGTACTATAGTTCAAGGCTACTTTCACTGTTTTACTGCATTACAGTACTGTTATATTGTAATTTTTTTTATCAATACAAAAAATATATTACATATATATTGTTGGTGCTCCTTACATTTAGGTGGGTGCTCCTAAATTTTTGCTGGTGCTCCCAACTTTTTTTTTATCTACTTTTTCTGCCATTTTCAATTTTTCTCCCATCCCAATTTCGTATCGTCCAATTCTACCCTCCCCTGTCTCGAACGCTGTTTCATGCCTCCCACAAGCCGGCTGTAATGTGGACGAAGCCATACATTGCACGAGTCCCCTCCGGTACTCGAGGTAGCAGCCGTCGCATATTTTCACCTGCACAGCGTGATCTTTCAGCGTCGGGGGTCTGCGCTTTGGAGGGACGCCGCCCTTGTCGCTTCCTGATTCTACTGCGCAGGCGCACCAACCAACCTGTAGGAGTCGCTGTCCACAACGTCCGATCCCCACCCATCAGCTTCCCACCCCCTAATAGTGTAACGACCAGCAAAGCTGAATGCAATGCGGAGAGCTGGGCTCGAGCCGTGCTCCCAACTTTTTGAAGTTGGGAGCACCAGTGCTACCAAGTAAAAATGTTAATTTCGAGCCCTGCATAATTTGAACTATACACAATACATAATTTGAACTATAGACAATATATAATTTGAACTATACACAATACTGAATTTGAACTATACACAATACTGAATTTGAACTATACACAATACTGAATTTGAACTATAGACAATACTGAATTTGAACTATACACAATACTGAAAGGTTACAGTATGTAGATTTGTTTATTTGTATGACAAAGTTGCAATCAGATTAAATTGATTAAATGCAATCAGTTTCATTTAATGAATTGAAAACAGCATTGATATTACGTAAAAGCAAACTGGCAATAGAAAAGATGTTCAAAATGATCTAGTTCCCTTAAAACGCTAACGCTATTAAATAAAAATATATAGTGGAGGTTAAAATAAGAATATGACTTGGCCTGAAAAAAGTTCAGTCAGGAGATTTCTTTTTGCTTTAATCCCTGCTCTACAAGACGCCGGAAGTGGTCACGTTTACACCCTTCCAAGATCGAATTTCATACGTGGAAAACATCCAAGGGACCTCAGGGCGCTGAAGAGCGAGACGCTCAGCCAGTATTCATATAACTAGGGTTATAGGATAAGGATAACCTTCGTTATATTATCATACTGGCCTACTGAGATCAAAAGGGGCAGAGCGGACGTGTGGCCACGTCAAATGCACCCCCTGAGGGCCCGTAAGCCCCCGCCAGGGAGGAGGGGAGTCCCGTCCACCCGCCCGTCCTAACGAAGGGGGGGAGGCAGTCAACTACAACCAATGTGCGAAAAAGGAAACCAGTCACCCAATAACGCACAGTGCACTCGGGACCACGTGTGACACAGCACTCTGCGGTCCACACCCACACACACCTGCTAGCCCACCTGATGGCGGGACGCAGGAGAGGTCCCGGACCTCAGGACTGCCTGGGAGACAGAACCCCCAGTCATGTCCATGAGGTAAAACCTAACGAAAGGCCCCGGGGAGGACCAGGAGGCCGCAGCGCAGATGTCCTCCACCGAGGCCCCCCCCAACAGGGCAGCGGAGGCCGCCACATCACAAGTGGAGTGTGCCCTGACGCCCCTGGGGGGAACCTCTCCAGCCAACGTGTAGCAAAGGGCAATGCCCTCGCACAACCAGTGTGACAGGCGTTGCTTGGACAGCGCCTTACCCGCGCGAGAGCCACCGTAACAAACAAACAGTTGATAGCCCTGAGATCCTGCATGCGACTAAGGTAAACCCCCAGTGCACAGACAGGACACGACAGGTGAAGGCTCGCCTCCAACTCACTAACGTGAGGAGGAGGGTGAAAAGCCTGAATCACAATATCCCTGGAGCGAAAAGAGCTCAGAATATTCTTTGGCACAAAGACTGGATTAGGCCTCAGAGTCGCCCCGCTATCGGCCTGAATAGACAGGCACTCAGACCGCACAGAGAGAGCACACAGCTCACCCACGCGTTTAGCGTAGGTGATGGCCAAAAGGAACGCGGTCTTAAAGACAGTCGATCCAACGGCGCCTGCTCAAGAGGCTCAAACGGGGCATCCGACAACCGTCCTAGGACCAGTTGGAGGTCCCAACTCGGAGACAGAGAACGTTCCACAGGCTTGAGATGCCGTGCGCCAAGCAGGAAACGTTTCACTAGAGGGTGGCTGAACAGCGTTCTGCCCTCAAAGCCCAGATGACAAGAAGATATAGCTGCAGCGTATACCTTCACTGTTGAGGCCGACAGCCTATTCAGGATAGACTGGAGGAAGGAAAGAACCGAGTCCAGGGGGCATGACACCGGGTCCAGGCCCCCAACCTCACACCACTCTTGAAACATACGCCACTTCCCTGCGTAAACCGCGGTAGTGGACGGAGCGCGCACGTTCTGGATGGTGTTAACCACCGTAGGGTTAAGACCCATCCCCTCCAGATTCACCCTTTCAGCAGCCAAGCTATTAGAGGCTTCCCCAGAACAGGAGGCAGAAACAGAGTTCTGCATGCCTGAGATAGGGCCCGCGGTGACCACGGATGCCATCATACCGAGCAGGCGCATCACGGACAGCGCCGTAACCGTCCTGCCAGGACGGAACCTCCCGAGCGCGCAGAGAATATCCTCTCGCCGCCACTCTGAGAGGGTTGCCCTCATAGACCTTGAGCTTAGAACCAAGCCCAAGTACTCCACCTGTTGACTGGGAAGAGGAGTACTCTTCTTCCAGTTCACAGCAAAACCCAGACTGGTGAGGAATTCGACCACCTGCCTGGTATGAGACCTGGCGATCTCCTCTGACCGGCTGAGGAGCAGAATGTCGTCGAGGTAGAATAAAATTCATATCCCATGACGCCGCAGAGGTCCCAGCACGGTCCCCACGCACTTGGTGAATGTGCGAGGAGCCAGAGAGTAGCCGAACGGCAGCCTCTGGTATTCGTACGCTACGCCGTGAAAGAGGAAGCGCAGGAATTTCCTGTGAGGGGGGAAGATCGGGACGTGAAAATACGCATCCTTCAGGTCTATGGAGGTGAACCAGTCTCCCACTCTGACAGGGCTTAACAGGTGCTTGACGGTCAACATTCTGAACCTCCTCGTCACAATCAGCCGATTGAACGCAGACAGGTCCAGTATGGGTCTGACACCTCCCGATTTCTTGGGCACCAGAACATACCGGGAGTAAACGCCATTCATCGCATCCTCCCTTGGGACCACTACGACGGCCTGCTTCGCCACCAGAGAGTGAATCTCCTCGGCCAGGGCTGTCACTGCCGTGGACCTTGACAACAGAGTCTGTACCAAACCCAAAAACGGAGGGTGGGGGTGTGTAAACTGCAACACAAGCCCCACCCTCAGCGTTCTCTCCATCCACGCCGACATATGGCACTTCCGTAACCATGATAATCCCAAAGCGGCCTGCAGCCAACTGGCGCTCGTCCGCCAGGAACCGTAGATAGGAGGCCCGGTCCCACCCGCTGTGCGTTGTCAACCCTGGACTCGCCAACCGCGCGAGCAGGGTGTCTCGCGGAGCTGGGATATCGCACCCTGACTCTACCAACGAGGCAATCGCACCCAAGGGAAGGGCCGGCCTGATACGGGGAGAGCGGCCATCATAGGCTCCCCCGCTGAGCATCTTCCCGGCATAGACTGCTGAGGACAGCCTGCTCTGCAGCTGGACATGCAAGGTGTGTGGTCCCCACGCTGCCCGATAGGGTGAGTCCCTACACACCGTAGCCCTGTAGTGATATTACTACCACCAAAATTACGCATGCCTGACTTCCGGCCGGGGGAGGCACTAACGTAATACCCGGCCTGGCAAGGGCGGGGCTGGGGGAACCCATGCTGCGACCTCCTGGGCCTAGGGTTCCCCCTCTGACAAAATGTTTTAGATACAGGGAACCCTGTTCCGTCGACAGATACAACACCAGGCTCACCAAACACAGACGCAGGACGTGTGGTGTGGGAGCCGCCTGACAGCACAGCATTCTCATAGACAGACCCAGGCCTAGCTAGCAACTGGGTGTCAGCCCCTGTCTCCATGAGAAGCGAAATGTGGGGCCGCTTGCGCTTCACTGGAAGACCGCGGCCCGCAGCCAAAGGGGACAAATCAGGCCTGAGTCCTGTAGTGTAGCGGGGGGGAGTAACCGGAGAGCGTGCTAGACACAGCTAGATGGCAACGGTTTTTCAGGGCGTGCCCATCTAATATAGCCGATCCCTCGGCCGCCGAGGCTGTCGCCCTCGTGACCACCTGTTCTCTTTGTGTCCAGGTCACAGGCTGTGCCCTCACCTCTGGTTGCGCGGCATGGAGCCCAGGTCAAATACCGCCCGTGCCCCCGCGGACAGACTAAAAAGTCCATCCGCGGAGAGGGGAGCCCTGAGGAGGGGAAGTCTCATCTCCTCCTCAAGGGGAGACTGCTCCAACCAAAGATGCCTGTGAACAAGCGTTGACAGCATCCTAGCCCTCCCTGCGGTTATAGCCTGCGGCTGGGTCAAAAGCTGAATAACCTCAAAAACCTGTGCGATGTTTTTGACGTCGGCTGGCCCTAAGGCCCCACCACCCGACACCATTGTGGACAGAAAAGCAGCCAAATGAGCAATGTTACTGGTCGCCGCTAAATTCTGTCCCACGGCGGTATAAGATTCATCAGCTTACTCAGCCACCTGCCGGGCCGACTCGCCCTCCGGCGTCGGCTTCCGGGTGGGATACAGTTCAACCATGCCAGGGCAAAGGACCGATGCCACCTGCTCCTCTAAGCACGGCACACCTGTCCTGCGCCCTGTCGTCAGCCCATCCACCCGTGTAAAGGGTAAATAAGCCTCAGCTAAACCCCCAACATTAGACACCGATTGACCGTCAGCAATGAAATGGTTAAGAGGAGGGAAGAGTGGAGACAGCCCCGGTGGGGCACATGGGAACGGCGCCCCAAACACTTTAGCATTAGCATCAGCTGCGCGCGCTAGGATAATTGGAAAAACATTCAACAATGAGTCATGATGACCACGTTTATCCAAATACCCAGCCCCCCGCGCCAATACATCGCCTGGTCGTCTCACGAGACAACGAGCAGTATCGAATATGCCAGTACCAACGCCTGTCGGCGTAGGTCCTACCTGAGCACGGCGTGGCTCGACTGCCAAACGCTGCGCGTAGCCCATCGGTCCGCTGCCAAGCGACGAGGAAAGCACAGAATAGGACAGACATTCCGTCTGGACGTGCCGAGAAGGTTCCGGGGGCCAGCGAACCTCTGGCGAAAGTCCAACATTGCGTAATTTCTCCCTTTTCTTCATAACAACGTTCCACCTGGTTAAAGTGCATATGAGCAGCTCCACGGATGGAAAAGATAATGGAAGGGTGTAAACGTGACCACTTCTGGCGTCTTGTAGAGGCACGCTCGGGAGTAGGCGTGGTCACGTGCAAGTGAGGTGTATGTGAAGTTTTCCACGAGCACAGTAGGTGCTGGAGAGATGATATCTCAGTAGGCAGAGCGAGACGCGATTGGCCAGTATGATAATATAACCATGGTACGGTACGTACCTCGGTTTTGAAGTCAAGGTTCGGTACGGTTTTCGGTACAGTGGGGGAAAGTTTGGCTTTCCATGTTCCACTCAGGGGTGCTGTAGTGTGCAGTAACTAATTGTATTTGTAGGGCTGTCAACGAATATTCTATATTGAAATTAATAATCGACATGTAAAAAAATAAAATAAAAAATTATTATATTAGATTGTGAAAAAAACAGCCCCTGGTGGGCGGTCGTTAGTGGTTAACATACCGTTGTATTCGTTCAGTACACTACACAGCCGTTTGGTACGGTACGGTACACACTGAAACTTGTTCGGTTTGGTACGGATACGTGTACCTTTACACCCCTAGTAGACCCTCCCGGAGCTCGGATAGGAGTGGGTCTGAGGCGGCCAGAAGATGTAGAGCGTAGGGGTCTTGAGGGTGCCACCTCATGCCACCTCACGCCAACTCAACTGCTATCGTTGACATTGAACCTATGCAAATGATTCCAATTTTAAATCAAACATTATTTCTTAGGCTTACTAACGCTTTGATTGTTCCTGTTTTTCTTTCTGTGGAAAACCAGTTGGTAGTTCACGTTGGAGTCTCGGGTATGGCCACCACCGTCACGTTGGAAAAGTGTGGCCACAACCGTGGCTACAAGGGCCTGGACAACAGCAGCTTCTGTCCAGACTCGCAGTGTTGCATCGTAGGAGGGCCCGATTGCCTCGATTCGGTTATTGACATGGAATCCGTCTGCAAGAGAGTGAAAGCCTCAGAGCTGGGAGTCGCCGTGTCCGTTTCCAAAGACGCCGGAAGGTAACTGTCTTTTTATATTCCATAAGCGAGCACTTTGAAGTGCAATTTCCGAAAGATTTGACACAATAATGAATTGATCTTTATTTATTTGCATTTTCTGTGGACCTGTCTCTTTAATCTATTTAAGCTAGGCCCCTATCTATTTGATCCAATGCTGTCTCCTTTAACAGATATCTCTGTGACTTCACCTACTATACCTCTCTGTACTTGAGCCACGGGCACTCTGCATTTGTTCACGTGCCCCCTGTCGGAAAGCCTTACAGCGGGGAAGACCTGGGCCGTGCGCTGCAGGCCATCGTGCAAGAGATGCTGGAGTGTCTGGGCCAAGAAGAAGAGAAGATCCAATGCCAGCATTTGACCTCCAAATGCCAACTAAGCCTATCTGCCCCCTGACACAAGAAAGAAACTGCACTTAACCACAAGTAGCCAAACCTTTTTATTTATTTTATTTTTACTATCTCTATTGGTGCATATTCAAAACTACCATTGGACATTTTCAGTTTTCTCATTTCATTGTTGTCTTTTTTTTCTTTTTTTAAGCTAGTCCTTCTCCTTTGTGTTGGACCTGGATCAGTTATGTATTTCTTCAAATTATGAAGAAACAATGGGATTGCAAAAAGCAAATGTTGCTCAAGTTGTAACTGAAGCTTTTGTCCCACTACTTCGGAACTTGAAACGCTGTGTTCAAGGATATTTTGTGGTCCAGTAACGTGAAATCCATGAAACACAGAAGTGAATAAAAAAATTTATAATAATAATTTCGGGAGCAGGAATACTACTATTGTAGTTCACACACGTTTATATTATCACATTGTGGCAAGTTTATACTGTTGTCATTGCAATCTAATACCCCAAATGTGTCTTCTACCGATGCACCTTATAGGGTTAGGAATAGTAATAGAAGTTACCTTTGGGGCTAACGGTTGATTGTGTTCCACATTATTTAACTTTGTCTTCTTAATTATTCCTCCCTTCGATTGTTCTCTCAGGTTGATACATACTGACAGTTTGTTCTCTCAGGTTGATACATACTGACAGTTTGTTCTCTCAGGTTGATACATACTGACAGTTTGTTCTCTCAGGTTGATACATACTGACAGTTTGTTCTCTCAGGTTGATACATACTGATAGTTTGTTCTCTCAGGTTAATACATGCTGACAGTTTGTTCTGTCAGGTTGATACATACTGACAGTTTGTTCTCTCAGGTTGATACATACTGACAGTTTGTTCTCTCAGGTTGATACATACTGATAGTTTGTTCTCTCAGGTTGATACATACTGACAGTTTGTTCTCTCAGGTTGATACATACTGACAGTTTGTTCTGTCAGGTTGATACATACTGACAGTTTGTTCTCTCAGGTTGATACATACTGACAGTTTGTTCTCTCAGGTTGATACATACTGACAGTTTGTTCTCTCAGGTTGATACATACTGACAGTTTGTTCTCTCAGGTTGATACATACTGACAGTTTGTTCTCTCAGGTTGATACATACTGACAGTTTGTTCTGTCAGGTTGATACATACTGACAGTTTGTTCTCTCAGGTTGATACATACTGACAGTTTGTTCTCTCAGGTTGATACATACTGACAGTTTGTTCTGTCAGGTTGATACATACTGACAGTTTGTTCTGTCAGGTTGATACATACTGATAGTTTGTTCTCTCAGGTTGATACATACTGACAGTTTGTTCTCTCAGGTTGATACATACTGACAGTTTGTTCTCTCAGGTTGATACATACTGACAGTTTGTTCTCTCAGGTTGATACATACTGACAGTTTGTTCTGTCAGGCTGATACATACTGACAGTTTGTTCTGTCAGGTTGATACATACTGATAGTTTGTTCTCTCAGGTTGATACATACTGACAGTTTGTTCTGTCAGGTTGATACATACTGACAGTTTGTTCTGTCAGGTTGATACATACTGACAGTTTGTTCTCTCAGGTTAATACATGCTGACAGTTTGTTCTGTCAGGTTGATACATACTGACAGTTTGTTCTCTCAGGTTGATACATACTGACAGTTTGTTCTCTCAGGTTGATACATACTGACAGTTTGTTCTCTCAGGTTGATACATACTGACAGTTTGTTCTCTCAGGTTGATACATACTGACAGTTTGTTCTGTCAGGTTGATACATACTGACAGTTTGTTCAGCCACTTGTGATACTTTTGTTACCATTTCTTATCCAAGTTTAAAGACATAAACCTTTTTCATTATCACATAAAGACCACAGTAGGCGTCTATTAAAGGTTTATTGAGGTGTTTTGTGGGATTTCCCATTAATTATTAATGTCCCTGAAACATTTTACTCACATAGAAATTTGAAGTTCTATTTGCTCACATTCTCGTTATTCAAAACATAATTTGTTTCGGTTTTCCTTCAAATAGTTTTTCTTTTTTTCCATCTTCCCCAAAAGCTTAGCTTTGCTGTTTTGACTTTGATGTTGAATACGTTTCTTGAGTCTTTTCTTTATAAGAAGTTGTAATTTTGCCTTCTTTTACAAAAGGTTATTTAATCAGGGAACGGGTTGGTTCCAGCTCACATTTCCCCAGTCTGTCGATCCCAACATCCACTCCAATGAGATCTGGCCTTGGGCTGTGCAATGTTTTTTGTTTTTGTTTTACAGATCTCTGTTAGTGACATTACAGGCCTGTCGTACATTGATTCATATTAAAGCTTTATACCATTCACTTCATTGGATCAGATATACTGTAGCTGCTTATTTTATCTGAAAGTTTGATTGGATGAAGTGAACAACAAATTGATCAAGTTGGAGTTGGACCTTCTGGAGCACTTATTGTTCTTTATTACATGGCGTTTTCACATTCGCCCAAATGCTTGCTTGTGATTGGTCAATAGCCCCCGACAGTGGTGAATAATTTTTCGATAACCACCGGTGATTATTGTTTTTCGCAGCTGGAGTAATCAAGCCCCACTGACACACACTGTTTCAGTGCAGCCAATCAGACACACCTGCCGGGCTGCCCGCGATAATAATAATCACTTTATTTGGGCTGACAGAGCCACAGAACAACTGCGATTTGTCAAATGAATTAGGTATATTGTTAGTAAGTTAGCCATGTAATAAGCAGGATAATGTATAGCTATACTCGGTCATCATCGCAAAATAATTGACCTTCACTGATGTTTAAAACACCTCGCCGAGGCGGCTCGGTATTTTAAACTCCGTGTCGGTCAATTATTTTGCGACAATGACCTCGTAGCTATACATTATCCCTTACTTAACCCCCCCCACCCCTTCCACTTTCACATAATTGTCTGTATTTTTTGACATTTTGGTTGAGCCATGCGAATGCTTACATTTTTATTTCATTTTCAGTCGCTTTAACTTATGTAGTTCATTTTTTTATTTTATTTTTTCACACGATGAAGATGAGATGCTTTGTTTGCTATTTGCTTATGCTTTGATTTTTCCTAGCCTGTCTTAACAAACTGGAGTTGGTGCATTCACAATTGCTGTGATGGTGCATTGTTACATCTCTTTTCTATACAGTGCCGTGGCTTTTAAACGGCGTCGCCCACTAGCGGTGTGTCCAACAAAGTAGCATCCTAAAGTTAGCTTAACAAGAGTTTGTTTTCCTCTTGAACCTTATAACATTTTCTGTTTCTTAGGCTACTTGTAACTATCTGGTTATTGTTCCTTTCTTGGTTTCATGTTCTACAAATCCATTAAGGAATTGTTAAAGTAATGATCCGGTTTAAGAAACCTCCCATGATATTAGTTCCTCATGGATACGTGGCATGTAATGTAACTAAATATGCGAGTTGTTGTTCAAATGTTTAATCACAAATGTGAAACCGTCTATACCTCAAGTTTACATGATGATGTGACCAGTTCCCCACACTTAACCTGTGCCTTGCTGATGAAGGGTTTTATTAAAAGGCCTTACAATTTTCCACCTGGTCGATTTATAGAGTATATTACATAACATAAGGCCCAAAAACGCTTTCTACCTGAAATGTGTAGCTACCTCGTAATTATGAGAACATTATGCTGTTTACATTGTTGCCTGGTTCCTCTGTGCAAGGAATGGTGTAAGAGATGTTCTACTGTTATCTGGTTCGGAAACAAGGCATTGTAAAATTGGTTTTGAAATAAAGAAGAATCACTGAAACGCCCATGGTTATTTGTGTTTGCTCTACCAACCCATTGCTTTTTCTTTAAATAGAAACTAGTGCCTATTATTCATTAAAACGTGTGCACTCTTTGATGATCATTTTGATCATTGTATTATAATATTGGTAAATTGCTCAACTATATTATAAAGTAGACATGTCATAAGGCTGTTGCTAGATCACACGGGTCATTGTGTTTTATTTGGGGTTGTCAGTTTGACTAAACCGAAAGAAGCTTTAGCTGTCATGACATAAAGATGCCACACATCCATACATCTGCTTATAGATCTGTTTGATAATGTCTAGCTCAGGAAAGGCTAAAGTAATGTTGTGTGCATTTAACATCCTGCTATCCTCACATTTACAATTTACATTACATTTGGTTTCCTTGAGGTAAATTTCACCCCAGCAATTTAAACCTCTAGAAAAGTATTAAAATTGTAACCAAAGTTTGTGTCTGGGGTGCACAGGGTAAAACAACTAGATTTTAGAATATTTCAGATAATGAAATTAAATGTTTATCATCGACTATCTAGTTAGTATTTATAGGTACATTGAGTCCATCCTCACCTCCATCACACTATGGTACACTGCAGCTGCAGCCAAGGACCAAGGCAGACTGCAGCATGTCATCCACTCTGCTGAGAAGGTGATCGGCTGCAACCTGCCATCTCTCCAGGACCTGTACGCCTGCAGAACTCTGAAGCGTGCAGGTAAGATTGTGGCCGACCCCTACCACCCCGGTTACACCCTGTCTGAGTCACTCCCCTCCGACCCCTACCACCCCGGCCCGGTCACAACCTGTTGGAGTCACTCCCCTCCGACCCCTACCACCCCGGTCACAACCTGTTTGAGTCACTCCCCTCTGACCCCTACCACCCCGGTCACAACCTGTCTGAGTCACTCCCCTCCGACCCCTACCACCCCGGTCACAACCTGTTGGAGTCACTCCCCTCTGACCCCTACCACCCCGGTCACAACCTGTCTGAGTCACTCCCCTCCGACCCCTACCACCCCGGTCACAACCTGTTTGAGTCACTCCCCTCCGACCCCTACCACCCCGGTCACAACCTGTTGGAGTCACTCCCCTCCGACCCCTACCACCCCGGTTACAACCTGTCTGAGTCACTCCCCTCCGACCCCTACCACCCCGGTTACAACCTGTCTGAGTCACTCCCCTCCGACCCCTACCACCCCGGTCACAACCTGTTGGAGTCACTCCCCTCCGACCCCTACCACCCCGGTCACAACCTGTTGGAGTCACTCCCCTCCGACCCCTACCACCCCGGTCACAACCTGTCTGAGTCACTCCCCTCCGACCCCTACCACCCCGGTCACAACCTGTCTGAGTCACTCCCCTCTGACCCCTACCACCCCGGTCACAACCTGTTGGAGACACTCCCCTCCGACCCCTACCACCCCGGTCACAACCTGTTGGAGTCACTCCCCTCCGACCCCTACCACCCCGGTCACAACATGTCTGAGTCACTCCCCTCCGACCCCTACCACCCCGGTCACAACCTGTTGGAGTCACTCCCCTCTGACCCCTACCACCCCGGTTACAACCTGTTGGAGTCACTCCCCTCCGACCCCTACCACCCCGGTCACAACCTGTTGGAGTCACTCCCCTCCGACCCCTACCACCCCGGTCACAACCTGTCTGAGTCACTCCCCTCCGACCCCTACCACCCCGGTTACACCCTGTTTGAGTCACTCCCCTCTGACCCCTACCACCCCGGTCACAACCTGTTGGAGTCACTCCCCTCTGACCCCTACCACCCCGGTCACAACCTGTTGGAGTCACTCCCCTCCGACCCCTACCACCCCGGTCACAACCTGTCTGAGTCACTCCCCTCCGACCCCTACCACCCCGGTCACAACCTGTCTGAGTCACTCCCCTCCGACCCCTACCACCCCGGTCACAACCTGTCTGAGTCACTCCCCTCCGACCCCTACCACCCCGGTCACAACCTGTTGGAGTCACTCCCCTCTGACCCCTACCACCCCGGTTACAACCTGTCTGAGTCACTCCCCTCCGACCCCTACCACCCCGGTTACAACCTGTTGGAGTCACTCCCCTCCGACCCCTACCACCCCGGTCACAACCTGTTGGAGTCACTCCCCTCCGACCCCTACCACCCCGGTTACACCCTGTCTGAGTCACTCCCCTCCGACCCCTACCACCCCGGTCACAACCTGTTGGAGTCACTCCCCTCCGACCCCTACCACCCCGGTCACAACCTGTTTGAACCACTCCCCTCTGACCCCTACCACCCCGGTCACAACCTGTTTGAGCCACTCCCCTCTGACCCCTACCACCCCGGTCACCACCTGTTGGAGTCACTCCCCTCTGACCCCTACCACCCCGGTCACAACCTGTTGGAGTCACTCCCCTCTGACCCCTACCACCCTGGTTACAACCTGTTGGATTCACTCCCCTCCGACCCCTACCACCCTGGTTACAACCTGTTGGAGTCACTCCCCTCTGACCCCTACCACCCTGGTTACAACCTGTTGGAGTCACTCCCCTCTGACCCCTACCACCCCGGTCACAACCTGTCTGAGTCACTCCCCTCTGACCCCTACCACCCCGGTCACAACCTGTCTGAGTCACTCCCCTCCGACCCCTACCACCCCGGTCACAACCTGTTTGAGTCACTCCCCTCCGACCCCTACCACCCCGGTCACAACCTGTTGGAGTCACTCCCCTCCGACCCCTACCACCCCGGTCACAACCTGTCTGAGTCACTCCCCTCTGACCCCTACCACCCCGGTCACAACCTGTTGGAGTCACTCCCCTCCGACCCCTACCACCCCAGTCACAACCTGTTTGAGTCACTCCCCTCCGACCCCTACCACCCCGGTCACAACCTGTTGGAGTCACTCCCCTCTGACCCCTACCACCCCGGTCACAACCTGTTGGAGACACTCCCCTCCGACCCCTACCACCCCGGTCACAACCTGTTTGAGTCACTCCCCTCCGACCCCTACCACCCCGGTCACAACCTGTTTGAGTCACTCCCCTCCGACCCCTACCACCCCGGTTACACCCCCCCCCCACATCCAACACACTCAGATCAGAACTCTCCCCCCACAGGCCCCCCCCCCCCCCCCACGTCCAACACACTCAGATCAGAACTCTGGCCCCACAGGCCCCCCCCCCCCCCCCCCCCACATCCAACACACTCAGATCAGAACTCTCCCCCCACAGGGCCCCCCCCCCCCCCCCCCACGTCCAACACACTCAGATCATAACTCTGGCCCCACAGGGCCCCCCCCCCCCCCCCCCCACGTCCAACACACTCAGATCAGAACTCTGGCCCCACAGCCCCCCCCCCCCCCCCCCCCACGTCCAACACACTTAGATCAGAACTCTGGCCCCACAGGCCCCCCCCCCCCCCCACGTCCAACACACTTAGATCAGAACTCTGCCCCCACAGGGCCCCCCCCCCCCCCCCACGTCCAACACACTCAGATGAGAACTCTCCCCCCACAGGGCCCCCCCCCCCCCCACGTCCAACACACTCAGATCAGAACTCTGCCCCCCCCCCCCCCCCCCACGTCCAACACACTCAGATCAGAACTCTGCCCCCCCCCCCCCCCCCCCCACGTCCAACACACTCAGATCAGAACTCTGGCCCCACAGGGCCCCCCCCCCCCCCCCCCCCACGTCCAACACACTCAGATCAGAACTCTGGCCCCACAGGCCCCCCCCCCCCCCACGTCCTACACACTCAGATCAGAACTCTGGCCCCACAGCCCCCCCCCCCCCCCCCACGTCCAACACACTCAGATCAGAACTCTGGCCCCACAGCCCCCCCCCCCCCCCCCCCCACGTCCAACACACTCAGATCAGAACTCTGGCCCCACAGGGCCCACTGCCCCCCACTGCCCCCCACGTCCAACACACTCAGATCAGAACTCTCCCCCCACAGGGCCCACTGCCCCCCACGTAGCTCTAACGTTAGCTCCAACAAGTTAGCTTCTTAAACTGAGATAAAAATGATTTCGTAAACAAAGCTCTGCAGAGCCGCAGAGCCGCAGAAGAGAAACCATTCTCTGATTGGATCTCAAGGCTACCAATCATTCAACCTCCATCTAGCTGCAGAGCAGCAGAGATGCCACATTCTCTGATTGGATGTCAAGGCTGTCAATCATTCAATCCCCCATTCAATAGCAAGAGTTTAAATGCACGGACCGTGCTTAGATGACGTTAATAGCCTATTAAGATTGGCTATTATTTATTATTTATTTAATCCCGGGTCAACCCGTGCAGAATGTTGCACCAGTTTATACTGCAGCCATTACTCATTACCATTTTTGAAGAAGAAAAAAAATTCACTGGAAAAAATATATATATGTAAATTAATAATAATTATGAATTACGAGTGAATTTGTGTTTCACGTGTTGTCATAGAGAAACCTCCACTGGTGCAGATAGATATTGATACACGTGCAGATAGATATGGATACACATGCAGATAGATATTGATACACATGCATATAGATATTGATACACGTGCATATAGATATTGATACACGTGCAGATAGATATTGATACACGTGCATATAGATATTGATACACATGCAGATAGATATTGATACACGTGCATATAGATATTGATACACGTGCAGATAGATATTGATACACATGCAGATAGATATGGATACACATGCAGATAGATATTGATACACGTGCATATAGATATTGATACACGTGCAGATAGATATGGATACACATGCAGATAGATATTGATACACGTGCATATAGATATTGATACACGTGCAGATAGATATTGATACACGTGCATATAGATATTGATACACATGCAGATAGATATTGATACACGTGCATATAGATATTGATACACGTGCAGATAGATATTGATACACATGCAGATAGATATGGATACACATGCAGATAGATATTGATACACGTGCATATAGATATTGATACACGTGCAGATCGATATTGATACACATGCAGATAGATATTGATACACGTGTAGATAGATATTGATACACATGCAGATAGATATTGATACACGTGCAGATAGATATTGATACACGTGCAGATAGATATTGATACACATGCAGATAGATATTGATACACGTGCAGATATATATTGATACACGTGCAGATAGATATTGATACACGTGCAGATAGATATTGATACATGTGTAGATAGATATTGATACATGTGCAGATAGATATTGATAGATATTGATACACATGCAGATAGATATTGATTAAACAATTATATTAATCCACTGAGCAGCAGATCTATAAATCATGATGCAATGCTCACAACAACAATCCTACATAATGAGGTGAACACGATCAACAACAAAACACGAGGTGGTCATATGTACCCGATGTTAGCGATGAATACATAACAGCAGGTTGAACAGAAACAATATCTAATATAATATTAACACAGATCACTGGCTGCAGGATCAGCTGCTGTTGTTGTTGTTGTTGTTGTTGTTGTTGTTGTTGTTGTTGTTGTTGTTGTTGTTGTTGTTGTTGTTGTTGTTGTTGTTGTTGTTGTTGTTGTTTTGAACCCACTCTCCCTGCTCTCAGAAGCCCTTGTTCTGCTGAGACTGCAGCACAGAGATACTGACGACCCTAACGACATCATCTACATGTGTGTGTGTGTTATTAATGTGTCTAGATGTCATGTGAAGCAGCGCTATATTGTTATATTGTGGAAAGTACAAACTGTTCTTCTTACCCGAGGACCCGGCGTGACGTCACACAACACTGACGGAGAGCGCCTGCGCGATCTGGTGTGTATTACTGCGCCTGCGCGATCTGGTGTGTATTACTGCGCCTGCGCGATCTGGTGTGTATTACTGCGCCTGCGCGATCTGGTGTGTATTACTGCGCCTGCACGATCTGGTGTGTATTACTGCACCTGCACGATCTGGTGTGTATTACTGCGCCTGCACGATCTGGTGTGTATTACTGCGCCTGCACGATCTGGTGTGTATTACTGCACCTGCACGATCTGGTGTGTATTACTGCGCCTGCGCGATCTGGTGTGTATTACTGCGCCTGCGCGATCTGGTGTGTATTACTGCGCCTGCGTGATCTGGTGTGTATTACTGCACCTGCACGATCTGGTGTGTATTACTGCGCCTGCGTGATCTGGTGTGTATTACTGCGCCTGCGCGATCTGGTGTGTATTACTGCGCCTGCGCGATCTGGTGTGTATTACTGCGCCTGCGCGATCTGGTGTGTATTACTGCGCCTGCGTGATCTGGTGTGTATTACTGCACCTGCACGATCTGGTGTGTATTACTGCGCCTGCGTGATCTGGTGTGTATTACTGCGCCTGCACGATCTGGTGTGTATTACTGCACCTGCACGATCTGGTGTGTACATCAATACTGTATAGTTAGTGGCCACTATATAATAATAATAATAATAATAATAATAATAATAATAATAATAATAATAATAATAATAATAATAATAATAATAATAATAATAATAATAATAATAATAATAATAATAATAATAATAATAATAATAATAATAATAATAATAATAATAATAATAATAATAATAATAATAATAATAATAATAATAATAATAATAATAATAATAATAATAATAATAATAATAATGTGGACAACAAATGTAATCTTTAGGTAGACTGACTTGTTTCTGTTTAAAACTACAGGATCAGTGGATTAAAAATGTAATCTTTAGGTAGACTGGCTTGTTTCTGTTTAAAACTACAGGACCAGTGGATTAGAAATGTAATCTTTAGGTAGACTGACTTGTTTCTGTTTAAAACTACAGGACCAGTGGATTAGAAATGTAATCTTTACGTAGACTGACTTGTTTCTGTTTAAAACTACAGGACCAGTGGATTAGAAATGTAATCTTTAGGTAGACTGACTTGTTTCTGTTTAAAACTACAGGACCAGTGCATTAGAAATGTAATCTTTACATAGACTGACTTGTTTCTGTTTAAAACTACAGGACCAGTGGATTAGAAATGTAATCTTTAGGTAGACTGACTTGTTTCTGTTTAAAACTACAGGACCAGTGGATTAGAAATGTAATCTTTACATAGACTGACTTGTTTCTGTTTAAAACTACAGGACCAGTGCATTATAAATGTAATCTTTACATAGACTGACTTGTTTCTGTTTAAAACTACAGGACCAGTGCATTAGAAATGTAATCTTTACATAGACTGACTTGTTTCTGTTTAAAACTACAGGACCAGTGGATTAGAAATGTAATCTTTACGTAGACTGACTTGTTTCTGTTTAAAACTACAGGACCAGTGCATTAGAAATGTAATCTTTAGGTAGACTGACTTGTTTCTGTTTAAAACTACAGGACCAGTGCATTAAAAATGTAATCTTTAGGTAGACTGACTTGTTTCTGTTTAAAACTACAGGACCAGTGCATTAGAAATGTAATCTTTAGGTAGACTGACTTGTTTCTGTTTAAAACTACAGGACCAGTGCATTAAAAATGTAATCTTTAGGTAGACTGACTTGTTTCTGTTTAAAACTACAGGACCAGTGGATTAGAAATGTAATCTTTAGGTAGACTGACTTGTTTCTGTTTAAAACTACAGGACCAGTGCATTAGAAATGTAATCTTTACATAGACTGACTTGTTTCTGTTTAAAACTACAGGACCAGTGGATTAGAAATGTAATCTTTAGTTAGACTGACTTGTTTCTGTTTAAAACTACAGGACCAGTGGATTAGGAATGTAATCTTTATGTAGACTGACTTGTTTCTGTTTAAAACTACAGGACCAGTGGATTAGAAATGTAATCTTTAGGTAGACTGACTTGTTTCTGTTTAAAACTACAGGACCAGTGGATTAGAAATGTAATCTTTACATAGACTGACTTGTTTCTGTTTAAAACTACAGGACCAGTGCATTAGAAATGTAATCTTTACGTAGACTGACTTGTTTCTGTTTAAAACGACAGGACCAGTGGATTAGAAATGTAATCTTTAGGTATACTGACTTGTTTCTGTTTAAAACTACAGGACCAGTGGATTAGAAATGTAATATTTAGGTAGACTGACTTGTTTCTGTTTAAAACTACAGGACCAGTGGATTATAAATGTAATATTTAGGTAGACTGGCTTGTTTCTGTTTAAAACTACAGGACCAGTGGATTAGAAATGTAATCTTTAGGTAGACTGACTTGTTTCTGTTTAAAACTACAGGACCAGTGGATTAGAAATGTAATCTTTACATAGACTGACTTGTTTCTGTTTAAAACTACAGGACCAGTGGATTAGAAATGTAATCTTTACATAGACTGACTTGTTTCTGTTTAAAACTACAGGACCAGTGCATTAGAAATGTAATCTTTAGGTAGACTGACTTGTTTCTGTTTAAAACTACAGGACCAGTGGATTAGAAATGTAATCTTTAGGTAGACTGACTTGTTTCTGTTTAAAACTACAGGACCAGTGGATTAGAAATGTAATCTTTAGGTAGACTGACTTGTTTCTGTTTAAAACTACAGGACCAGTGGATTAGAAATGTAATCTTTAGGTAGACTGACTTGTTTCTGTTTAAAACTACAGGACCAGTGGATTAGAAATGTAATCTTTAGGTAGACTGACTTGTTTCTGTTTAAAACTACAGGACCAGTGGATTAGAAATGTAATCTTTAGTTAGACTGACTTGTTTCTGTTTAAAACTACAGGACCAGTGGATTAGAAATGTAATCTTTAGGTAGACTGGCTTGTTTCTGTTTAAAACTACAGGACCAGTGCATTAGAAATGTAATCTTTAGTTAGACTGACTTGTTTCTGTTTAAAACTACAGGACCAGTGGATTAGAAATGTAATCTTTATGTAGACTGACTTGTTTCTGTTTAAAACTACAGGACCAGTGCATTAGAAATGTAATCTTTAGGTAGACTGACTTGTTTCTGTTTAAAACTACAGGACCAGTGGATTAGAAATGTAATCTTTAGGTAGACTGACTTGTTTCTGTTTAAAACTACAGGACCAGTGGATTAGAAATGTAATCTTTAGGTAGACTGACTTGTTTCTGTTTAAAACTACAGGACCAGTGGATTAGAAATGTAATCTTTAGTTAGACTGAGTTGTTTCTGTTTAAAACTACAGGACCAGTGGATTATAAATGTAATCTTTAGGTAGACTGACTTGTTTCTGTTTAAAACTACAGGACCCGTGGATTAGAAATGTAATCTTTAGTTAGACTGACTTGTTTCTGTTTAAAACTACAGGACCAGTGCATTAGAAATGTAATCTTTAGGTAGACTGACTTGTTTCTGTTTAAAACTACAGGACCAGTGGATTAGAAATGTAATCTTTACGTAGACTGACTTGTTTCTGTTTAAAACTACAGGACCAGTGCATTAGAAATGTAATCTTTACGTAGACTGACTTGTTTCTGTTTAAAACTACAGGACCAGTGGATTAGAAATGTAATCTTTAGGTAGACTGGCTTGTTTCTGTTTAAAACTACAGGATCAGTGGATTAGAAATGTAATCTTTACATATACTGACTTGTTTCTGTTTAAAACTACAGGACCAGTGGATTAGAAATGTAATCTTTAGGTAGACTGACTTGTTTCTGTTTAAAACTACAGGACAAGTGGATTAGAAATGTAATATTTAGATAGACTGGCTTGTTTCTGTTTAAAACTACAGGACCAGTGGATTAGAAATGTAATCTTTAGGTAGACTGACTTGTTTCTGTTTAAAACTACAGGACCAGTGGATTAGAAATGTAATCTTTAGGTAGACTGACTTGTTTCTGTTTAAAACTACAGGACCAGTGCATTAGAAATGTAATCTTTAGTTAGACTGACTTGTTTCTGTTTAAAACTACAGGACCAGTGGATTAGAAATGTAATCTTTACGTAGACTGACTTGTTTCTGTTTAAAACTACAGGACCAGTGGATTAAAAATGTAATCTTTAGGTAGACTGACTTGTTTCTGTTTAAAACTACAGGACCAGTGGAGACAGCGGCTGGAGGCCTGAGCTTCCATATAGAACTCAGCTGGACTCACGTGATGCTGGTTAGAAAGGCTGTTTCAAATGAATGCTTTTTCTATTACCTACATCCAAACGAGGTACCTAATTAGGAAGGTTCCTTGTTAGGTACAAGGTGAGAGGAAGCTTCCTTGCATTTGAGACACGTTCATAGTTCGGTCAAAATACAATGTTTATGTCTATAACTCTGCTATTGTATTACTTTAAGTGAAACAAGAGAGTTTTATTGTGAAACAGTTCTAACCACCCACAGATTTGGACACTCTATAACAATATGTTTTTATTTCAGGATAATCTGTTCAAACAAGTGAAAGGGTGCCATGAGAGCCTGCTTTAGTCCTTCCTATGCGGGTCTATATCTGGGCAAGTGGGAAGAAGACTTTGTGATTCATCCATCCATACAGAGACAGATGAATCTGGTGGGCTCACTATATAGAGGATGTGATATTATGGTGGGATGGAACAGAGGAGGAGTTGGTGTCATCTCATAGGTATCTGAACAGCACAAATAGTAATGCGGAACTGTCTTTAGAATACGATAGAAATAAAATCTACTTCCTAGACCTTACAATCAGTAAAGATGCTAGGGGCTATTTACACACTTCTATCTATCGTAAAAAAGACACACACAAACACACCATACTCCATGCTAATAGTTTCCATCCAGATAGTATTCAGACAGATGCATTCGATTTCATTCTCGGGGCATTGGATCTCTTCGCATGAGATATGTTCTCGTACATAGAACATTACCCCCCCCCCCCCCCTCTTCCTTGCACTCTGTCCTTCCTGTAGATATTATAGCCAGGTATAGTTAAGGCAGCGGATGGGGAGTTTTTGTGGAGCCATGTCTCAGAGAGGCACAGGAAGTCTAGATTAGAGTCTGAGAGAAGACGTTTAATTTGGTCGCTTTTTGGGATAATACTACGCATATTCAAATGTCCTCCTAGCAGTCCCTTGGGTTTGGAGTGAGGATGGGCTAGTTTCAAGTTTCAAGTTTCTTTAATAGTTGTCATACAGAAGTACAGAATACTTTCATACAAAATGCTTCTTACTGTTACGCTCCAGAGACTGTGCTAGACAAGATAGTAACAAATAACATAGTATAGCATGTAATTTAGAAGAAGAAAATGAGGTCACAGTGTTCGGTATAGACATATGTACAATGTTCTGAGTTACCATATAATATACAATACTATGCAGTGTACTAATGTACAGTACTATATAGTGCAAAGCAGAAATGGGATGAGGTACAATTTAGGTACAATTTACAGTAAGGTGTACGAGTTGTAGTGCAATCCTTCATCAATAAATATAAAGTGTGGGGAGTGGGTGCTACAGTGTGTTTGTTTAAAGTGGGTGTGTGCTATAAAGTGTGTGGAGTGGGTGCTACAGTGTGTTTGTTTAAAGTGAGTGTGTGCGTGTGGATGTGTGTGCTATGTGCGTTTGGTGGTTGTTGTTGTGTAGTGTTCATTGTTCGTTTAGCAGCCTGATGGCCTGGGGATAGAAGCTTCTTCTGAGTCTTTCTGTGCTCGCCTTGAGACTCCGGTATCGCTTGCCTGACCGCAGCAGTTCAAAGAGGCAGTTGTTCGGGTGACTGGAGTCTTTAATGATTCTCTTAGCCTTGCCCTTGCAACGCTTGTTGTAAATGTTCTGGAGGGTGGGGAGCCCCCCTCCAATTGTGCGTTCGGCTGAACGTGTCACTCTTTGTAGTCTGCTTCGGTCTTGTGCAGTGCTATTCCCAAACCAGGAGGTGATGTTGCCGGTCAAGATGCTCTCTATTGTACATGAGTAGAAGTTCTTAAGGATCTTCTGACTGACTTGGAACTTCCTTAGGCGCCTGAGGAAGTAGAGGCGTTGTCGTGCCTTGAACAGTGACATCTCCTTAGCAAATGACCTCAATACCTTCTATGCGAGGTTTGATGCTGGTAATAACAACACCAGCTCACAAGCCTCGGCAATGGGGGGGGGGGGGTCGGCTGCTGATGGAGGCGCAGTGTTCAGGGTAACAGAGCATGAGGTGAGGCGGACCTTTAAAAAAGTGAATATCAGGAAGGCAGCAGGTCCAGACGGCATCCCCGGCCGCGTCCTAAAAGTCTGTGCCGACCAACTGGCCCCAGTATTCACTGACATATTTAACCTGTCCTTAGAACAGGCTGTCATCCCCACCTGCCTGAAGAAGTCCACTATTATCCCTGTACCCAAAAAATCCAAGCCTGCTTGCCTCAACGACTACCGCCCTGTAGCTCTCACCTCCATAGCCATGAAGTGCTTCGAGAAGCTAGTAAAGGGCTACATCTGCTCCTCCCTCCCCATCAACATGGACCCCCTGCAATTTGCATACCGCCCCAACAGGTCCACGGAGGACGCCATATCCCATGTGCTGCACACAGCAGCATCACACCTGGACAAGAGGCAGGGGAACTATGTGAGAATGCTATTCATCGACTACAGCTCGGCATTCAATACCATAGTCCCCTCCATACTCATAGCCAAGCTCAGGGACCTGGGCTTGGGCTATGACCTCTGCCAGTGGGTCTTGGACTTCCTGACTGGCAGACCCCAGGTGGTGAGAGCAGGCAACTGCACCTCCTCATCCATCACCCTCAACATAGGGGCCCCCCAGGGCTGTGTTCTGAGTCCCCTCCTCTACTCCCTGTACACACACGACTGTGTGGCTCAGCGGAGTAGCAATACAATCGTCAAATTTGCTGACAACACAGTGGTGGTGGGCCTGATCTCTGCCAACGACGAGAGGGCCTACCTGGAAGAGGTCAAGGTCCTGGCGGGATGGTGCCAGGAAAACAGCCTCTCCCTGAACGTCAGCAAAACAAAGGAGATGATTGTGGACTTCAGGAGGTCGGGGGTCAAGGACTACAGCCCCCTCAGCATCGACGGGGCACCGGTTGAGAGAGTCAAAAGCTTTAAGTACCTCGGAGCCTACATATCCGAGGACTTGACATGGACCACACACATTAACAGTGTTGTGAAGAAGGCACGACAACGCCTCTACTTCCTCAGGCGCCTAAGGAAGTTCCAAGTCAGCCAGAAGATCCTTAAGAACTTCTACTCATGTACAATAGAGAGCATCTTGACCGGCAACATCACCTCCTGGTTTGGGAATAGCACTGCACAAGACCAAAGCAGACTACAAAGAGTGACACGTTCAGCCGAACGCACAATTGGAGGGGGGCTCCCCACCCTCCAGAACATTTACTACAAGCGTTGCAAGGGCAAGGCTAAGAGAATCATTAAAGACTCCAGTCACCCGAACAACTGCCTCTTTGAACTGCTGCGGTCAGGCAAGCGATACAGGAGTCTCAAGGCGAGCACAGAAAGACTCAGAAGAAGCTTCTATCCCCAGGCCATCAGGCTGCTAAACGAACAATGAATGAACACTACACAACAACAACCACCAAACGCACATAGCACACACATCCACACGCACACACTCACTTTAAACAAACACACTGTAGCACCCACTCCACACACTTATAGCACACACCCACTTTAAACAAACACACTGTAGCACCCACTCCCCACACTTTATATTTATGGATGAAGGATTGCACTACAACTCGTACACCTTACTGTAAATTGTACCTAAAATTGTACCTCATCCCATTTCTGCTTTGCACTAGATAGTACTGTACATTAGTACACTGCATAGTATTGTGTATTGTATATTATATGGTAACTCAGAACATTGTACATATGTCTATACCGAACACTGTGACCTCATTTTCTTCTTCTAAATTCATGCTATATTATGTTATTATGTTATTTGATACTATCTTGTCTAGCACAGTCTCTGGAGCGTAACAGTAAGAAGCATTTTGTATGAAAGTATTCTGTACTTCTGTATGACAACTATTAAAGAACTTGAACTTGAACTTGAACTTGAACTTCTTCACAACACTGTCAATGTGTGTGGTCCATGTCAAGTCCTCGGATATGTAGGCTCCGAGGTACTTAAAGCTGTTGACTCTCTCAACCGGTGCCCCGTCGATGCTGAGGGGGCTGTAGTCCTTGACCCCCGACCTCCTGAAGTCCACAATCATCTCCTTTGTTTTGCTGACGTTCAGGGAGAGGCTGTTTTCCTGGCACCATCCCGCCAGGACCTTGACCTCTTCCAGGTAGGCCCTCTCGTCGTTGGCAGAGATCAGGCCCACCACCACTGTGTCGTCAGCAAATTTGATGATTGTATTGCTACTCCGCTGAGCCACACAGTCATGTGTGTACAGGGAGTAGAGGAGGGGACTCAGAACACAGCCCTGGGGGGCCCCTATGTTGAGGGTGATGGATGAGGAGGTGCAGTTGCCTGCTCTCACCACCTGGGGTCTGCCAGTCAGGAAGTCCAAGACCCACTGGCAGAGGTCATAGTTCAAGCCCAGGTCCCTGAGCTTGGCTATGAGTATGGAGGGGACTATGGTATTGAATGCCGAGCTGTAGTCGATGAATAGCATTCTCACATAGTTCCCCTGCCTCTTGTCCAGGTGTGATGCTGCTGTGTGCAGCACATGGGCTATGGCGTCCTCCGTGGACCTGTTGGGGCGGTATGCAAATTGCAGGGGGTCCATGTTGATGGGGAGGGAGGAGCAGATGTAGCCCTTTACTAGCTTCTCAAAGCACTTCATGGCTATGGAGGCGAGAGCTACAGGGCGGTAGTCGTTGAGGCAAGCAGGCTTGGATTTTTTGGGTACAGGGATAATAGTGGACTTCTTCAGGCAGGTGGGGATGACAGCCTGTTCTAAGGACAGGTTAAATATGTCAGTGAATACTGGGGCCAGTTGGTCGGCACAGACTTTTAGGACGCGGCCGGGGATGCCGTCCGGACCTGCTGCCTTCCTGATATTCACTTTTTTAAAGGTCCGCCTCACCTCATGCTCTGTTACCCTGAACACTGCGCCTCCATCAGCAGCCGACCCCCCCCCCCCCCCCCCCCCATTGCCGTGGCTTGTGAGCTGGTGTTGTTATTACCAGCATCAAACCTCGCATAGAAGGTATTGAGGTCATTTGCTAAGGAGATGTCACTGTTCAGTTTGAGGGAGGCGCCTTTGTAGTCTGTCATCGTTTTGAGCCCCTGCCACATAGCTCTAGAGTCAGCTTGTTCAAACTGGAGTTCAATTTTATCCCTGTAGCGCCGTTTGGCCTCTGACACTGTCCTCCTTACGTTGTATCGCGCCACCTTGTGGTCATTCATGTTGCCTGCCACTAGGCCGTCGTTGTATGCTTTGGTGCGCTCTCTCAGAGCTTCACGGACGGATTTGTCTACCCAGGGTTTTTGATTTGGGTAAACTCTCATTTTGGTAGTGGGGATTGTTTCTTCCACCAAAGTACAAACATAGTCCAGCACTGTCTCCGTGTAGACATTAATGTTATCTGTGTCGCGGAACACATTCCAGTCTGTGCAGTCAAACGCAGACCGGAGCGTCTCCCCCACCTGGTGGTGGAGCTGCTGCTGTGGCCTGAGTTAGGCCTGGTGGTGGAGCTGTAACCTGGGTTAGGCCTGGTGGTGGAGCTGCTGCTGTGGCCTGGGTTAGGCCTGGTGGTGGAGCTGCTGCTGTGGCCTGGGTTAGGCCTGGTGGTGGAGCTGCTGCTGTGGCCTGGGTTAGGCCTGGTGGTAGAGCTGTGGCCTGAGTTAGGCCTGGTGGTGGAGCTGCTGCTGTGGCCTGGGTTAGGCCTGGTGGTGGAGCTGTGGCCTGGGTTAGGCCTGGTGGTGGAGCTGTAACCTGGGTTAGGCCTGGTGGTGGAGCTGCTGCTGTGGCCTGGGTTAGGCCTGGTGGTGGAGCTGCTGCTGCGGCCTGGGTTAGGCCTGGTGGTGGAGCTGCTGCTGTGGCCTGGGTTAGGCCTGGTGGTGGAGCTGCTGCTGTGGCCTGGGTTAGGCCTGGTGGTAGAGCTGTGGCCTGAGTTAGGCCTGGTGGTGGAGCTGCTGCTGTGGCCTGGGTTAGGCCTGGTGGTGGAGCTGTGGCCTGGGTTAGGCCTGGTGGTGGAGCTGTAACCTGGGTTAGGCCTGGTGGTGGAGCTGCTGCTGTGGCCTGGGTTAGGCCTGGTGGTGGAGCTGCTGCTGCGGCCTGGGTTAGGCCTGGTGGTTGAGCTGTGGCCTGGGTTAGGCCTGGTGGTGGAGCTGTGGCCTGGGTTAGGCCTGGTGGTGGAGCTGTGGCCTGGGTTAGGCCTGGTGGTGGAGCTGTGGCCTGGGTTAGGCCTGGTGGTGGAGCTGTGGCCTGGGTTAGGCCTGGTAGTGGAGCTGCTGCTGTGGCCTGAGTTAGGCCTGGTGGTGGAGCTGTAACCTGGGTTAGGCCTGGTGGTGGAGCTGTGGCCTGGGTTAGGCCTGGTGGTGGAGCTGTGGCCTGGGTTAGGCCTGGTGGTGGAGCTGTGGCCTGGGTTAGGCCTGGTGGTGGAGCTGTGGCCTGGGTTAGGCCTGGTGGTGGAGCTGTGGCCTGGGTTAGGCCTGGTGGTGGAGCTGCTGCTGTGGCCTGGGTTAGGCCTGGTGGTGGAGCTGCTGCTGTGGCCTGGGTTAGGCCTGGTGGTGGAGCTGTGGCCTGGGTTAGACCTGGTGGTGGAGCTGCTGCTGTGGCCTGGGTTAGGCCTGGTGGTGGAGCTGTGGCCTGGGTTAGGCCTGGTGGTGGAGCTGCTGCTGTGGCCTGGGTTAGGCCTGGTGGTGGAGCTGTGGCCTGGGTTAGGCCTGGTGGTGGAGCTGCGGCCTGGGTTAGGCCTGGTGGTGGAGCTGTGGCCTGGGTTAGGCCTGGTGGTGGAGCTGTGGCCTGGGTTAGGCCTGGTGGTGGAGCTGTGGCCTGGGTTAGGCCTGGTGGTGGAGCTGTGGCCTGGGTTAGGCCTGGTGGTGGAGCTGTGGCCTGGGTTAGGCCTGGTGGTAGAGCTGCGGCCTGGGTTAGGCCTGGTGGTGGAGCTGTGGCCTGGGTTAGGCCTGGTGGTGGAGCTGTGGCCTGGGTTAGGCCTGGTGGTGGAGCTGTGACCTGGGTTAGGCCTGGTGGTGGAGCTGTGGCCTGGGTTAGGCCTGGTGGTGGAGCTGTGGCCTGCGTTAGGCCTGGTGGTGGAGCTGTGGCCTGGGTTAGGCCTGGTGGTGGAGCTGCTGCTGTGGCCTGGGTTAGGCCTGGTGGTGGAGCTGTGGCCTGGGTTAGGCCTGGTGGTGGAGCTGCTGCTGTGGCCTGGGTTAGGCCTGGTGGTGGAGCTGCTGCTGTGGCCTGGGTTAGGCCTGGTGGTGGAGCTGCTGCTGTGGCCTGGGTTAGGCCTGGTGGTGGAGCTGCTGCTGTGGCCTGGGTTAGGCCTGGTGGTGGAGCAGTGGCCTGGGTTAGGCCTGGTGGTGGAGCTGCTGCTGTGGCCTGGGTTAGGCCTGGTGGTGGAGCTGTGGCCTGGGTTAGGCCTGGTGGTGGAGCTGTGGCCTGGGTTAGGCCTGGTGGTGGAGCTGTGGCCTGGGTTAGGCCTGGTGGTGGAGCTGCTGCTGTAGCCTGGGTTAGGCCTGGTGGTGGAGCTGCTGCTGTGGCCTGGGTTAGGCCTGGTGGTGGAGCTGTGGCCTGGGTTAGGCCTGGTGGTGGAGCTGCTGCTGTGGCCTGGGTTAGGCCTGGTGGTGGAGCTGTGGCCTGGGTTAGGCCTGGTGGTGGAGCTGTGGCCTGGGTTAGGCCTGGTGGTGGAGCTGCTGCTGTGGCCTGGGTTAGGCCTGGTGGTGGAGCTGTGGCCTGGGTTAGGCCTGGTGGTGGAGCTGCTGCTGTGGCCTGGGTTAGGCCTGGTGGTGGAGCTGCTGCTGTGGCCTGGGTTAGGCCTGGTGGTGGAGCTGCTGCTGTGGCCTGGGTTAGGCCTGGTGGTGGAGCTGTGGCCTGGGTTAGGCCTGGTGGTGGAGCTGCTGCTGCGGCCTGGGTTAGGCCTGGTGGTGGAGCTGCTGCTGTGGCCTGGGTTAGGCCTGGTGGTGGAGCTGCTGCTGTAGCCTGGGTTAGGCCTGGTGGTGGAGCTGCTGCTGTGGCCTGGGTTAGGCCTGGTGGTGGAGCTGTGGCCTGGGTTAGGCCTGGTGGTGGAGCTGCTGCTGTGGCCTGGGTTAGGCCTGGTGGTGGAGCTGCTGCTGTGGCCTGGGTTAGGCCTGGTGGTGGAGCTGCTGCTGTGGCCTGGGTTAGGCCTGGTGGTGGAGCTGTGGCCTGGGTTAGGCCTGGTGGTGGAGCTGTGGCCTGGGTTAGGCCTGGTGGTGGAGCTGCTGCTGTGGCCTGGGTTAGGCCTGGTGGTGGAGCTGTGGCCTGGGTTAGGCCTGGTGGTGGAGCTGCTGCTGTGGCCTGGGTTAGGCCTGGTGGTGGAGCTGCTGCTGTGGCCTGGGTTAGGCCTGGTGGTGGAGCTGTGGCCTGGGTTAGGCCTGGTGGTGGAGCTGCGGCCTGGGTTAGGCCTGGTGGTGGAGCTGCTGCTGTAGCCTGGGTTAGGCCTGGTGGTGGAGCTGCTGCTGTGGCCTGGGTTAGGCCTGGTGGTGGAGCTGCTGCTGTGGCCTGGGTTAGGCCTGGTGGTGGAGCTGCTGCTGTGGCCTGGGTTAGGCCTGGTGGTGGAGCTGCTGCTGTGGCCTGGGTTAGGCCTGGTGGTGGAGCTGCTGCTGTGGCCTGGACTAGGTCTTACTATAACCTGTATATTTGAGTTTTTATTAATATCAGTGTTATAATGGCACAGGCTATAGTCCATCCGAATATCTAGCAGGTGGAGGGCAGCCGAGAGCGTTTACAGGCAGGAGAGGGGGATCGGGGGTTTAAAACGTTGGTGTGGGGGGGGGTGAAGGACTTGGAGCAGAGCGTTTATCATTTTGGCGCGCAGCTCTAGATCCACGCTCACGCTGCTGTATAGAGGTGCGGGGCTTGCTACTGTCGGCTATCGCTAACGTAGGAAAGTCAGCCAGTGGAACAACATATTAGAGCGGGGCGCCCGTTCTGAAAAAACAGAGGCTTCGGAGCGTTCAGACAGGGGAGTGTACCGGTTGGAGAGTTGAGGGGAGTCCATAGGATCAAACAGAGGAAGCGAGAGCTTCCTTTTACCTCTCACGACGGTCGCCCAGGATGAACGAGCAAGCGAGGGGGCAGCGTCAGACGGCTCCAAACGTTCCAACCGAGACAGGATTTCAGTTTGACGGCCAAGGAGATCCACAATGAGTAGTTCTATGGACTTCAACTCGGCCCTTGCTTTTGCGATATCCGAAGTGGGGTCCGGCATTTCCCTCGGAGCCAGAGTCCTCCTTCGGAAGAGTGTACTTGGGATTGTAATTGTGGCCAGCTGTGAGACACTCCTGGAGCCGGAGGCCCAGGTAGAGCAGGCTGGAGGCTCAGGTAGAGCAGGCTGGAGGCTAAGTGGAGCTGGAGGCTCAGGTAGAGCAGGCTGGAGGCTCAGGTAGAGCAGGCTGGAGGCTAAGTGGAGCTGGAGGCTCAGGTAGAGCAGGCTGGAGGCTCAGGTAGAGCAGGCTGGAGGCTAAGTGGAGCTGGAGGCTCAGGTAGAGCAGGCTGGAGGCTAAGTGGAGCTGGAGGCCCAGGTAGAGCTGGAGGCTAAGTGGAGCTGGAGGCTCAGGTAGAGCAGGCTGGAGGCTAAGTGGAGCTGGAGGCCCAGGTAGAGCAGGCTGGAGGCTAAGTGGAGCTGGAGGCCCAGGTAGAGCAGGCTGGAGGCTAAGTGGAGCTGGAGGTCCTCAGGTAGAGCAGGCTGGAGGCTAAGTGGAGCTGGAGGCTCAGGTAGAGCAGGCTGGAGGCTAAGTGGAGCTGGAGGCCCAGGTAGAGCAGGCTGGAGGCTAAGTGGAGCTGGAGGCCCAGGTAGAGCAGGCTGGAGGCTAAGTGGAGCTGGAGGCCCAGGTAGAGCAGGCTGGAGGCTAAGTGGAGCTGGAGGCCCAGGTAGAGCAGGCTGGAGGCTAAGTGGAGCTGGAGGCCCAGGTAGAGCAGGCTGGAGGCTAAGTGGAGCTGGAGGCCCAGGTAGAGCAGGCTGGAGGCTAAGTGGAGCTGGAGGCTCAGGTAGAGCAGGCTGGAGGCTAAGTGGAGCTGGAGGCTCAGGTAGAGCAGGCTGGAGGCTAAGTGGAGCTGGAGGCTCAGGTAGAGCAGGCTGGAGGCTAAGTGGAACTGGAGGCTCAGGTAGAGCAGGCTGGAGGCTAAGTGGAACTGGAGGCCCAGGTAGAGCAGGCTGGAGGCTAAGTGGAGCTGGAGGCCCAGGTAGAGCAGGCTGGAGGCTAAGTGGAGCTGGAGGCTCAGGTAGAGCAGGCTGGAGGCTAAGTGGAGCTGGAGGCTCAGGTAGAGCAGGCTGGAGGCTAAGTGGAGCTGGAGGCCCAGGTAGAGCAGGCTGGAGGCTAAGTGGAGCTGGAGGCTCAGGTAGAGCAGGCTGGAGGCTAAGTGGAGCTGGAGGCTCAGGTAGAGCAGGCTGGAGGCTAAGTGGAGCTGGAGGTCCTCAGGTAGAGCAGGCTGGATGCTAAGTGGAGCTGGAGGCCCAGGTAGAGCAGGCTGGAGGCTAAGTGGAGCTGGAGGCTCAGGTAGAGCAGGCTGGAGGCTAAGTGGAGCTGGAGGCTCAGGTAGAGCAGGCTGGAGGCTAAGTGGAGCTGGAAACCCAGGTAGAGCAGGCTGGAGGCTAAGTGGAGCTGGAGGCTCAGGTAGAGCAGGCTGGAGGCTAAGTGGAGCTGGAGGCCCAGGTAGAGCAGGCTGGAGGCTAAGTGGAGCTGGAGGCTAAGTGGAGCTGGAGGCTCAGGTAGAGCAGGCTGGAGGCTAAGTGGAGCTGGAGGCTAAGTGGAGCTGGAGGCTCAGGTAGAGCAGGCTGGAGGCTAAGTGGAGCTGGAGGCTCAGGTAGAGCAGGCTGGAGGCTAAGTGGAGCTGGAGGCCCAGGTAGAGCAGGCTGGAGGCTAAGTGGAGCTGGAGGCCCAGGTAGAGCAGGCTGGAGGCTAAGTGGAGCTGGAGGCCCAGGTAGAGCAGGCTGGAGGCTAAGTGGAGCTGGAGGCCCAGGTAGAGCAGGCTGGAGGCTAAGTGGAGCTGGAGGCTCAGGTAGAGCAGGCTGGAGGCTAAGTGGAGCTGGAGGCTCAGGTAGAGCAGGCTGGAGGCTAAGTGGAGCTGGAGGCTCAGGTAGAGCAGGCTGGAGGCTAAGTGGAGCTGGAGGCTAAGTGGAGCTGGAGGCTCAGGTAGAGCAGGCTGGAGGCTAAGTGGAGCTGGAGGCTAAGTGGAGCTGGAGGCTCAGGTAGAGCAGGCTGGAGGCTAAGTGGAGCTGGAGGCTCAGGTAGAGCAGGCTGGAGGCTAAGTGGAGCTGGAGGCCCAGGTAGAGCAGGCTGGAGGCTAAGTGGAGCTGGAGGCCCAGGTAGAGCAGGCTGGAGGCTAAGTGGAGCTGGAGGCCCAGGTAGAGCAGGCTGGAGGCTAAGTGGAGCTGGAGGCCCAGGTAGAGCAGGCTGGAGGCTAAGTGGAGCTGGAGGCTCAGGTAGAGCAGGCTGGAGGCTAAGTGGAGCTGGAGGCCCAGGTAGAGCAGGCTGGAGGCTAAGTGGAGCTGGAGGCCCAGGTAGAGCAGGCTGGAGGCTAAGTGGAGCTGGAGGCCCAGGTAGAGCAGGCTGGAGGCTAAGTGGAGCTGGAGGCTCAGGTAGAGCAGGCTGGAGGCTAAGTGGAGCTGGAGGCCCAGGTGAAGCTAGTGGCCCAGTAGAGCTGGAGGCCCAGTAGAGCTGGAGGTCCAGTAGAGCTGGAGGTCCAGGTGAAGCTAGTGGCCCAGTAGAGCTGGAGGCCCAGTAGAGCTGGAGGCCCAGTAGAGATGGAGGCCCAGTAGAGCTGGAGGTCCAGTAAAGCTGGAGGTCCAGTAGAGCTGGAGGCCCAGTAGAGCTGGAGGTCCAGTAGAGCTGGAGGCCCAGTAGAGCTGGGGGCCCAGGTAGAGCTGGAGGCCCAGTAGAGCTGGAGGCCCAGTAGAGCTGGAGGTCCAGTAGAGCTGGAGGCCCAGTAGAGCTGGAGGCCCAGTAGAGCTGGGGGCCCAGTAGAGCTGGAGGCCCAGTAGAGCTGGAGGCCCAGTAGAGCTGGAGGCCCAGTAGAGCTGGAGGCCCAGTAGAGATGGAGGTCCAGTAGAGCTGGAGGCCCAGTAGAGCTGGAGGTCCAGTAGAGCTGGAGGCCCAGTAGAGCTGGAGGCCCAGTAGAGCTGGAGGCCCAGTAGAGCTGGAGGCCCAGTAGAGCTGGAGGCCCAGTAGAGCTGGAGGCCCAGGTGTAGCAGGCTGGAGGCCCAAGTCAGGCCAAAGTAAATATATCTCTCTCAGCCCACAGGGCAATACGCCTCTGCTGCAGATCTAGGCTATAGACGAGCCACACTGCAGCAGTAAGATGGTTGTGATGGGCAGGTAAGCAGGAGATTATTCTTCCAACTCTGGACTGGATTGATAGCAGGGCTAGCAGAGCCAGCTAAGCTACTGCAGGTCTTCCAGCTCTTGGCTAATTGCTAACAGAGCCAGCTAGGCTAGGCTACTGCTAACAAGCAGGGCACAATTTCAGAAAAGTTCCCAAAAACAGTATAAGTAGTCCACTGTTTTTAAAGCAGACCTTTTCAACTGGCAGTACAATTCCATGTTAAAAATCCATAAAAATTCAATAAAATCCAACAAACTTTTCAGGAGCTGTCATTTCACACAGCTATCACAGCAGCCATTTTGTTTTTAGGGAGTGTGTAGAAGTATTATATATATATATATATATATATATATATATATATTATTATTATTATTATTATTATTATTATTATTATTATTATTATTATTATTATTATTATTATTATTATTGTACATAATCAACAGTTATTAGAGGATATATTCCATGTTGAAGGCATCTTCTCAGTGTCTATAGGTCATCTATGGCAGTGGTTCTCAACTGGTCGAGCCTCGGGACCCAACATAGTCATTAAGTCGCAACCCAAATTTTTTAACCACTATGATTTATTAAAAAAAAATTGCAGTAATACACAATCTTTCATGCACTGTTAAGAACATGAAATAAACACAAAAAAGTGCAACAAAATTGCAACTAGGGCTAAAAACCCAATGAAATAAAATAATAATAATAATAATAAATAATTATGCTTCCTAGCAGACTTCTTAGCTTAACATAACAGACCTACAGTAAGTTTGGGGGAACTAATGGGATAACTGGGGTTGCAACAAAAGTGCAACTAGGGCTAAAAACACAATGAAATAAAATAATAATAATAAATAATATATCCTTCTTAGTAGACTTCTTAGCTTAACATCCCAGGGAACTAATGGGATAACTGGGGATGTTGGTAGACAAAGCAACTCTGAGGTCATGCTCAATGTCCAATCTGTTCCTCTGCTTTGTCTTCAGCTGGACCAGAGCTGAGAAGCCACTTTCACAAAGATAGATAGTGCACAAAAAAAAGTAATTTTTTTTTTTATATATACACACATCCGTGACCCACTCAAAATGGCCCCGTAACCCACTTTTGGGTCGCAACTCACCAGTCGAGAAACACTGATCTATGGGACAATGCCTTTCTGGGCCAGAGGGGATTAGGTTGCATTCTAGGCTTTGGCCAGCAGAGAGCATCAGTGTACTGTCTGAAACCACTGCATGGGGCTGGCCTTTGTTGTCTAGTTTTTGATACCACTACCTATTACTAGCTTTTTCTTTTTTTTAAACAATTTAGAAAATTGAAAATACAGTATAAAATGTGGTATAAAATTACCCTTTTCTCTCCGAAGTCTCCATTCAAGTTTGGCCCGATGGTGGCACCAGAAGTGGAAAGGTCATGGGGTCACCAAAATCAATAGGTCTCTTCCTCTTGGGGTCATGCTCACACAGCAACATTTAAAGATATCTCATTCACAGAAAAGACAGACAGTGGCAAAAACATGACCTCTTTGACATGACCTCAGGGGTAAAAAGCTATGAGCTTTGATCATTCTTTATTACTTCTACAAAGCCAGCAGATGACTTTGTACTTTGAGCACCAAGTTGTATCTGCCTGAGTCAGCATTTATAACAAACTCTACTTCCTTTCTCAGGGTTCCAGGATGGATGAACCCAGATGTTCTGCACCTCATATCCTCCAGAACCCGGCTATGCCGTCTGCTCAGCGGAAAGCTGCTCACGATAAACCTGCCCAGAGGCCGGTCTCCTTCAACTGGGCCAGAACCAACCAACCTCATCAGGTCAGAGACACCCCGGTCTGTCCCCATTTCAAATGTCTTTGGGCTTCGAAGCTTCAATAGTACGGTAATTATCAGCGAATAATAATCTTTCCGGCGCAAAAGTTTAAATGAGGTTAATGAGAGATGTGGTAGATAGTGGTATTGTAGTCAAGACCACCCAACGTTTAAGCTTGATGTGTCTCTACCAGGTGGAGAGAGAGGACACTTGACTCTCATCTGTGTCCTTGATGTGTCTCTACAGGTGGAGAGAGAGGACACTTGACTCTCATCTGTGTCCTTGATGTGTCTCTACAGGTGGAGAGAGAGGACACTTGACTCTCATCTGTGTCCTTGATGTGTCTCTACAGGTGGAGAGAGAGGACACTTGACTCTCATCTGTGTCCTTGATGTGTCTCTACAGGTGGAGAGAGGAGACACTTGACTCTCATCTGTGTCCTTGATGTGTCTCTACCAGGTGGAGAGAGAGGACACTTGACTCTCATCTGTGTCCTTGATGTGTCTCTACAGGTGGATAGAGAGGACACTTGACTCTCATCTGTGTCCTTGATGTGTCTCTACCAGGTGGAGAGAGAGGAGACACTTGACCCTCATCTGTGTCCTTGATGTGTCTCTACAGGTGGAGAGAGGAGACACTTGACTCTCATCTGTGTCCTTGATGTGTCTCTACCAGGTGGAGAGAGAGGAGACACTTGACCCTCATCTGTGTCCTTGATGTGTCTCTACAGGTGGAGAGAGAGGAGACACTTGACTCTCATCTGTGTCCTTGATGTGTCTCTACCAGGTGGAGAGAGAGGACACTTGACCCTCATCTGTGTCCTTGATGTGTCTCTACAGGTGGAGAGAGGAGACACTTGACTCTCATCTGTGTCCTTGATGTGTCTCTACCAGGTGGAGAGAGAGGAGACACTTGACTCTCATTTGTGTCCTTGATGTGTCTCTACCAGGTGGAGAGAGAGGACACTTGACTCTCATCTGTGTCCTTGATGTGTCTCTACCAGGTGGAGAGAGAGGACACTTGACTCTCATCTGTGTCCTTGATGTGTCTCTACAGGTGGAGAGAGAGGACACTTGACTCTCATCTGTGTCCTTGATGTGTCTCTACCAGGTGGAGAGAGAGGACACTTGACTCTCATCTGTGTCCTTGATGTGTCTCTACCAGGTGGAGAGAGAGGAGACACTTGACTCTCATCTGTGTCCTTGATGTGTCTCTACCAGGTGGATAGAGGAGACACTTGACTCTCATCTGTGTCCTTGATGTGTCTCTACCAGGTGGAGAGAGAGGACACTTGACTCTCATCTGTGTCCTTGATGTGTCTCTACCAGGTGGAAAGAGAGGAGACACTTGACTCTCATCTGTGTCCTTGATGTGTCTCTACCAGGTGGAGAGAGAGGAGACACTTGACTCTCATCTGTGTCCTTGATGTGTCTCTACCAGGTGGAGAGAGAGGACACTTGACTCTCATCTGTGTCCTTGATGTGTCTCTACAGGTGGAGAGAGGAGACACTTGACTCTCATCTGTGTCCTTGATGTGTCTCTACCAGGTGGAGAGAGAGGAGACACTTGACTCTCATCTGTGTCCTTGATGTGTCTCTACAGGTGGAGAGAGAGGACACTTGACTCTCATCTGTGTCCTTGATGTGTCTCTACCAGGTGGAGAGAGAGGACACTTGACTCTCATCTGTGTCCTTGATGTGTCTCTACCAGGTGGAGAGAGAGGACACTTGACTCTCATCTGTGTTCTTGATGTGTCTCTACAGGTGGAGAGAGAGGAGACACTTGACTCTCATCTGTGTCCTTGATGTGTCTCTACCAGGTGGAGAGAGAGGACACTTGACTCTCATCTGTGTTCTTGATGTGTCTCTACAGGTGGAGAGAGAGGACACTTGACTCTCATCTGTGTCCTTGATGTGTCTCTACCAGGTGGAGAGAGAGGAGACACTTGACTCTCATCTGTGTCCTTGATGTGTCTCTACCAGGTGGAGAGAGAGGACACTTGACTATCATCTGTGTCTTTGATGTGTCTCTACCAGGTGGAGAGAGAGGACACTTGACTCTCATCTGTGTCCTTGATGTGTCTCTACAGGTGGAGAGAGAGGAGACACTTGACTCTCATCTGTGTCCTTGATGTGTCTCTACCAGGTGGAGAGAGAGGACACTTGACTCTCATCTGTGTTCTTGATGTGTCTCTACCAGGTGGAGAGAGGAGACACTTGACTCTCATCTGTGTCCTTGATGTGTCTCTACAGGTGGAGAGAGAGGAGACACTTGACTCTCATCTGTGTCCTTGATGTGTCTCTACCAGGTGGAGAGAGAGGACACTTGACTCTCATCTGTGTCTTTGATGTGTCTCTACCAGGTGGAGAGAGAGGACACTTGACTCTCATCTGTATCCTTGATGTGTCTCTACCAGGTGGAGAGAGAGGACACTTGACTCTCATCTGTGTTCTTGATGTGTCTCTACCAGGGTTAGGGTAACGTCTCATTCTCCATCTTTCTCTTTAATGTAACTCTCGCAACTAGGAGGGATTTTTCAAAAGGCTCATAAGGAATCTTAACAATACTCACCTCTGTGGTCATGAAGTGTTTTGAGAGGCTGGTCAAGGATCACATTTGTGCCTCCCTCCCCAGTGATATGGACCCTATGCAATTTGCATACAGGCCAAACAGGTCCACTGACGATGCGGTCTCCCAAGTACTACATAGCACCCTCTCTCACCTAGACTGCCAGAAGGGGGGCTATGTGAGACTGTTGTTCATTGACTACAGCTCAGCGGTCAACACCATAGTCCCCACCAGACTGGTGGACAAGCTGATCGAGCTGGGTATGAGCTCCGCTCTGAGCGCCTGGATACTGGACTTTCTGAGTGAAAGGCCCCAGGCGGTCAGGGTGGGGGGTCAGACCTCCAACACCATCCCCCTGAGCATCGGGTCCCCCCAGGGCTGTGTTCTGAGCCCCCTGCTGTACTCACTATACACACATGACTGTGTGGCCAAGTTCAGCTCCAACTCCATAGTTAAGTTTGCAGACGACACAGTCGTGGTGGGGCTGATCTCGGACAACGACGAGATGGCCTACCGGGAGGAGGTTGAGGTACTAGAGCGCTGGTGCCAGGACAACAGCCTGCTCCTGAACATTGGTAAAACCAAGGAGCTTATCGTGGATTTTAGGAGGAGACAGCAGGGGACACACACACCACTGAGGATAAATGGGGCTACCGGGGACAGGGTGAGCAGCTTCAAGTACCTGGGGGTCCACATCTTAGAGGATCTGACATGGACAACACACATAGACTCAGTCGTAAAAAAGGCGGGCGGCGCCTCTACCACCTGAGACAGTTAAGGAAGTTCAGAGTATCTGGGAAGATACTCCAGTCCTTCTACTCCGGAGCTATAGAGAGCATCTTAGTAACATCTTAATAACAATAACGGATAACACAGAGGCCCTCTACAGGAAGGGACAGAGCAGGCTGTTCTTCCTGAGGAGACTCAGGTCCTTCAATGTGTGCAACAGACTGCTGCAGTCTTTTTACCAGTCTGTAGTGGCCAGCATCCTCTTCTATGCTGTGGCATGCTGGGGAGGCTACATCAACTCAAGGGACACCAACAAGCTCAACAAGCTGGTGAGGAAGGCTAGCTCCGTGGTGGGAGTCGAGCTACCTAGACTTGAGGTGATGGCAGAGAGGGGGATGATAAGGAAGCTGGCTGCCATCATGGAGAACCCCTACCACCCCCTCTACGACGAGCTAGTCAAGATGAGAAGCTCGTTCAGCCACAGACTCATTCCCCCACGACACTCAACTAACCGCCTCGGACAGTCCTTTATACCAGCGGCCATCAGGCTCCACAACAGTGGGCAGCGACTAGCAGCCTCCAGGCTCCACAACAGGGGGCAGCGACTGCTACCAGACATTGACCTGGGACTTATAGGAACCCAAGGAGGACAACCTACACTACCTTAGGCTTACTGCACCTTATGTGGATACTGTGATACTGTGAATAATGTATATTTCAGTGGATACCGTGATACTGTGAATAATGTATACTCAGTAGATAGTAAATTATAACACTACCTTATGCATACTGCACCTTATGTGACACTGTGAATAATGTGAATATTTCTTCAGCTAGTCAGATAGTAAATTATATTGACCATATTGACCAAATTGTTTACACTGCCTGTGTTGTTTTTACTACCTGTACACTGTGTTGTTGTTTTACTACCTGTACCCCCCCCCTCCCCCCCATGCTGCTATGATGCCTGAATTTCCCCAAGGGGATCAATAAAGGAATATCTTATCTTATCTTATCTTATCTTGACTGGAAACATCACTGCCTGGTATGGAAACAGCACGGCACAGGACAAGAAGGCCCTACAGAGAGCGTACTACGGGTATTGCACTACCTCCCCTGCAGGTTCTATACAACAAGAGGTGCAAATCCAGAGCCTGCAGAATAATGAAAGACCCTCACCACCCCAATAACAGCCTGTTCATGCTGCTGAGGTCAGGCAGACGCCTGCGAACACCAGCAACTAGGACAGAGATACTTCGGCTCAGCTTCTTCCCCCAGGCCATCAGAGCCTTGAACACTGAACACTGAGTGCCACAGAACACTGAACTCTCCACACACAAGCACACATGAGCACACACACGACACGCACGCTGTACACGCTCACACACTAGCAGCCACTTTAACATGAACACACACACACATGCTGCACACGACCCACACGACCCTCAACGGTCACCTTACACAATGAAAAGGTCACTTTAAAAAATAAGAACGGGAGTGGTTCTTGTATAGTAAACAGAAGGATATAGCAAGCTAGCATAAGGACACATAGTATAACTGTAGATTGTATAGTATAGCATGTATAGTAGTGTATATAATACCCAGTGCCTCATCCGTAGTTAACTGTGTATTTCACTATCACAGGACCTTAGCATGTCTTACCATGCTTTTGTAAACTTTATGTACATATACCTGTTATTATTATTACTTGTATTATTGCACATTGTATTATTGCACAAATGTCCTATTCTCATTCCTGTCTTATTACTTGTGTTGCACATCGCTGCGGGCATGACCCCCCCCATTTCACTGTATGCTTGTATGCCGTGACAAATAAAACTCTTGACTTGACTTGAACACAGCATTATGACGGCAAACTGAAAGAAACAAGGGGATTAAAAGAAGCTCTCTTGTTGGGCCCTTTCTGTGTGGAGTTTTCATGTTCTCCCCTGGGTGCTCCAGTTTCCTCTCACACCAGAAGACATGTTAGGTTGCCTCTCACACCAGAAGACATGTTAGGTTGCCTCTCACACTAGAAGACATGTTAGGTTGCCTCTCACACTAGAAGACATGTTAGGTTGCCTCTCACACCAGAAGACATGTCAGGTTGCCTCTCACACCAGAAGACATGTTAGGTTGCCTCTCACACCAGAAGACATGTTAGGTTGCCTCTCACACCAGAAGACATGTTAGGTTGCCTCTCACACTAGAAGACATGTCAGGTTGCCTCTCACACCAGAAGACATGTTAGGTTGCCTCTCACACCAGAAGACATGTTAGGTTGCCTCTCACACTAGAAGACATGTTAGGTTGCCTCTCACACCAGAAGACATGTTAGGTTGCCTCTCACACCAGAAGACATGTTAGGTTGCCTCTCACACCAGAAGACATGTCAGGTTGCCTCTCACACCAGAAGACATGTCAGGTTGCCTCTCACACCAGAAGACATGTTAGGTTGCCTCTCACACCAGAAGACATGTTAGGTTGCCTCTCACACCAGAAGACATGTTAGGTTGCCTCTCACACTAGAAGACATGTTAGGTTGCCTCTCACACCAGAAGACATGTTAGGTTGCCTCTCACACTAGAAGACATGTTAGGTTGCCTCTCACACCAGAAGACATGTTAGGTTGCCTCTCACACCAGAAGACATGTTAGGTTGCCTCTCACACCAGAAGACATGTTAGGTTGCCTCTCACACCAGAAGACATGTTAGGTTGCCTCTCACACCAGAAGACATGTTAGGTTGCCTCTCACACTAGAAGACATGTTAGGTTGCCTCTCACACCAGAAGACATGTTAGGTTGCCTCTCACACCAGAAGACATGTTAGGTTGCCTCTCACACCAGAAGACATGTTAGGTTTTCCTGCCGTTGCCCTTGAGCAAGGTACTGCATTATAAGTGCTTGGTCCCCAGGCGCTGCACCCTGTGTGGCGGCCCACTGCTCCTAAACAGTAAGGAGGGGGTCAAATGTAGAGAACGAATCTCCCCAAAGAGATTAATAAAGGTTCATCTTAACATGTTACCTCTATCTATCTTGATGTCTTTCAGTGTGAGGACTTGAACAAGCTGTAGGATTAAGAGGTAACCATAACTGAGGGGTTCTAGTTATTGGTTGCAGTTGAAGGGGGGAAAAAACCTATTGAAAGCAGTTGTGGTCTCGACTGGTCTTGAAATAAACTCCTATAAAAGTCCTTTTTGTCAGAGACCGAGTCAAGACTGAGTAAAAATGCAGTCTAGTCAGAGACGAAACAAGGAAAGCGAAGCATCGACTCATTGATTCATTGAACCATGATTTTGGTATCGATCACCATAGCAGCGATTGAAGCTTTGAAGCGTTCCCTCCTAATAACATGCAATTCCTACCTTTTCCTGGGTTCTTACTGTTAATAAGTCATAATAAGACATTGAGATGTTTCCCATATGCTCTTAGAATGTTTTTATTTTATTACGTCTTTTTTTGCAGGAAGTAAACCCAGCTGAGCGGGAACAGTTCCAGAAGTTCAGGGGTCATGCCCAGCACGGACGTCTCGACGAGCAACGCTGCGCATTTGATCCCAGCAGGAGTTCACCGCGTGCAGATGGAGTTCCTGTAGGTCATGTACCACAATAGTATTTGTCTTGGAGATGGGGACAACAACAGTATAGTTTATTTGTGTTTTGTACCAGGGTCCTGCCCCACAGATCGTTCTGACAGAAGGGACCCCCGAAGCCTCCAGGAAGGCCCACTCCAGACCACCTTCTCAAACCCAGACAATGTGCAAAGAGTCGGGCTCCCCTAAAGCCCCGCCCAGATCTGCCTCCTTCAGCCCAGCCTCAGAGTACGAGAAGATGACCAATTCTCCAGCTCAGGTACATTTTCCACCTAAAATATCAGCATTCAATGAATTACTATTTTCCATTTCCCTTGATTCCGTATAATTTTACCATCAAATAATTCTCTGTTTTCATAGCATGATGATGATGATTATTATTGTGGACTGCCTTTATCGGCTATGACCCAGCAATGAAAGATCAGATTAGCCTTACTTGAACATGTTCTAAACAATTCAATATTGTTTTCATACAGATGAGAGTGAAGGTAACCATGACCTTCACTCCCCAACAGGTAACACCATTGCTGATAGCTGGTATCACAGTGTGCCAATTAAAAATATTGTTAAAATCCTCAGGGTTACAAAGTGACAATTCATTTCTACATATGTGACTTTCTAATCTGTCACAGGGACATAAGAACGTCAGCCAGTCGTGTTCCTTCCCAGAAGTCTTCCTCACCCTTGGAGCCCCGGGAGACACCTTTGTGGTTCCCCTCAGCCCGTCACCGGGACGACCCCTCTCCCTCAACCTGAACCTGGTCCCGAGAGAGCACCGCCGGCCCGCATCCCTGAGCCACACCATGACCCCATCAAGATCCTGCTCTCCCAACCCAGGAGCGTGCAACCAGCCCCCACCTGCGAGCCCAGGAGCGCGTGACAAGCCCCCACCCCGACCTGCGAGCCCAGGAGCGTGTGACAAGCTCCCACCACCACCTGCGAGCCCAGGAGCGCGTGACAAGCCCCCACCCCCACCTGCGAGCCCAGGAGAGCACGACAAGCCCCCACCCCCACCTGCGAGCCCAGGAGAGCACGACAAGCCCCCACCCCCACCTGCGAGCCCAGGAGAGCACGACAAGCCCCCACCCCCACCTGCGAGCCCAGGAGAGCACGACAAGCCCCCACCCCACCTGCGAGCCCAGGAGCGCGTGACAAGCCCCCACCCCCACCTGCGAGCCCAGGAGAGCACGACAAGCCCCCACCCCCACCTGCGAGCCCAGGAGAGCACGACAAGCCCCCACCCCCACCTGCGAGCCCAGGAGAGCACAACAAGCCCCCACCCCCACCTGCGAGCCCAGGAGAGCACAACAAGCCCCCACCCCCACCTGCGAGCCCAGGAGAGCACAACAAGCCCCCACCCCCACCTGCGAGCCCAGGAGAGCACGACAAGCCCCCACCCCCACCTGCGAGCCCAGGAGAGCACGACAAGCCCCCACCCCCACCTGCGAGCCCAGGAGCGCGTGACAAGCCCCCACCCCCACCTGCAAGCCCAGGAGAGCACGACAAGCCCCCACCCCACCTGCGAGCCCAGGAGCGCGCAACAAGCCCCCACCCCCACCTGCGAGCCCAGGAGCGCGCAACAAGCCCCCACCCCCACATGCGAGCCCAGGAGCGCGTGACAAGCCCCCACCCCCACCTGCGAGCCCAGGAGCGCGTGACAAGCCCCCACCCCCACCTGCGAGCCCAGGAGAGCACGACAAGCCCCCACCCCCACCTGCGAGCCCAGGAGCGCGTGACAAGCCCCCACCCCCACCTGCGAGCCCAGGAGAGCACGACAAGCCCCCACCCCCACCTGCGAGCCCAGGAGAGCACGACAAGCCCCCACCCCCACCTGCGAGCCCAGGAGAGCACGACAAGCCCCCACCCCCACCTGCGAGCCCAGGAGAGCGTGACAAGCCCCCACCCCCACCTGCGAGCCCAGGAGCGTGCAACAAGCCCCCACCCCCACCTGCGAGCCCAGGAGAGCACAACAAGCCCCCACCCCCACCTGCGAGCCCAGGAGAGCACGACAAGCCCCCACCCCCACCTGCGAGCCCAGGAGAGCACGACAAGCCCCCACCCCCACCTGCGAGCCCAGGAGCGCGTGACAAGCCCCCACCCCCACCTGCAAGCCCAGGAGAGCACGACAAGCCCCCACCCCCACCTGCGAGCCCAGGAGCGCGCAACAAGCCCCCACCCCCACCTGCGAGCCCAGGAGAGCACAACAAGCCCCCACCCCCACCTGCGAGCCCAGGAGAGCACGACAAGCCCCCACCCCCACCTGCGAGCCCAGGAGAGCGTGACAAGCCCCCACCCCCACTTGCGAGCCCAGGAGAGCACGACAAGCCCCCACCCCCACCTGCGAGCCCAGGAGCATGCAACAAGCCCCCACCCCCACCTGCGAGCCCAGGAGAGCACGACAAGCCCCCACCCCCACCTGCGAGCCCAGGAGCGCACGACCAGCCCCCACCCCCACCTGCGAGCCCAGGAGAGCACGACAAGCCCCCACCCCCACCTGCGAGCCCAGGAGCGTGCAACAAGCCCCCACCCCCACCTGCGAGCCCAGGAGAGCACGACAAGCCCCCACCCCCACTTGCGAGCCCAGGAGCATGCAACAAGCCCCCACCCCCACTTGCGAGCCCAGGAGCATGCAACAAGCCCCCACCCCCACCTGCGAGCCCAGGAGAGCACGACAAGCCCCCACCCCCACCTGCGAGCCCAGGAGCGCACGACCAGCCCCCACCCCCACCTGCGAGCCCTCATCGAGACGCCATGAAGAAGTAGGGAAAGGGAAAGGAAAGAAAGAGAGAGTCAAAGGATGCTGGCAGGAAGAGGTAGCATTAGATTACATTACATAACATTACATTCACATCTATTGTCAAGAAGTTTGGCGTCCAACCAGAGTGCAAATGTAACAGTAAAGTGCAACAGTAATATACAATGTACAGGTGATTAACTCATTGAGTGCCACACCCTTTTCCCATCTTTACTCAATGGCGCCAGAGTTATTGACCATTTTAGCGATGTTTGCCGACCCATCGTGTGTTCTGTATTATAGCTATGGAGACAATAGCATGGCTCATTTGACAGGCATTGTTCATAGTCCATCACTGACTAACGAGTTCATTTCTACATACTGTAGTTTGTGCGCTATTCCATGCTAAACATCGCCCCTTTCCAAAATAATCCAGTCTTTTTTCATAGATTGGTTGGGGCCGTGGGGGAGGTCTGGGGGGGGTTTGGTTGGGGCTCTGGGGAGGTCTGGGGGGGTTTGGTTGGGGCCGTGGGGGAGGTCTGAGGGGGGTTTGGTTGGGGCCGTGGGGGAGGTCTGGGGGGGTTTGGTTGGGGCCGTGGGGGGGATTGGTTGGGGCTCTGGGGAGGTCTGGGGGGGGTTTGGTTGGGGCCGTGGGGGAGGTCTGGGGGGGTTTGGTTGGGGCCGTGGGGAGGTCTGGGGGGGTTGGTTGGGGCTCTGGGGAGGTCTGGGGGGGTTTGGTTGGGGCTCTGGGGAGGTCTGGGGGGGTTTGGTTGGGGCTCTGTGACCTAGTTTTTTCACATTTCCGTACTGCTCACACATGCAGTAGGACAGTGATCACTATTACCTACTGTAGTCCTAGATCAAAAACACCAGTGGCCACAATTGTGTCAGTTCTATTGGAAAATACAAGATCAATTAGTGTGGATTTTGAAAAGTCTTTCAAGTACATTACAAATACATTTTATAATAAAAAAAAATGTGTTTGCTTGATTGCGTGATCAAGGGTTAATATTCATGTAGTCACTTTATTATCTGCTCATCAGTAGATCATCTATATCTATATCAGAGACACTGAACACAACATAAATACAGAATTATGTCTGGATAAATACTAAGACTGTCCTTGACTCAACAAATTCTTACTCGATAAAGTCATAGGACTTGACGACTAACCTATAAATAGTCATAGGACTTGACACTAACCTAGAAATAGTCATCTACTGTTCTGTCTCTATATATCTGCTGTATCTAGCTGTTCTGTATCTACATATCAGTATCTAACTGTTCTGTTTCTATGTAGAGTAGATTTGACGTTATATTTGAATGTTTTATCCTTTCTCTACTCTATCAAGAGTGGAAAAGATTCAGGAGAGGCAGGTTCATTTTCCTCAAGTATTTTTTGTCTTTATTGAGTTATTTTATGTTACAGAGACGTAAAAGAAAAGCAAGATGAAATAGGATTAAAATGTAACTGTATATAATGTGCCGTAGGATGCAAACCTGGCATCTTCAAAAAGTCACTTTTCAGGAATTAATTACAATGTATTTTCAGGGTACATACAGTAATGTAGCCAGGTCCAGGAATCAAACCTGTGACCTCAGGCTGGTGAAGAGCCCATGCTACCACCTTGCCAAGAGGGATATCACTGTGAAACTCACTGAGCACATGAAGGAACAATATTCTGTCCCACAGTGTTGTTGTGGTGCAGACTGGCTGCTTGGTGCAGTTACAACTATTATTATTATTATTATTATTATTATTATTATTATTATTATTATTATTATTATTATTATTATTATTATTATTATTATTAGTATTATTATTATTATTATTATTATTATTATTATTATTATTATTATTATTATTATTATTATTATTATTATTATTATTATTATTATTATTATTATTATTATTATTATTATTATTATTATTATTATTATTATTATTATTATTATTATTATTATTATTATTATTATTATTATTATTATTATTATTATTATTATTATTATTATTATTATTAATAAACTATTATTACTACAACTGTTATTCACCTCAACAATGATTCTGTTTAGTGAATATTGACCTCTTGGAACAACAAGGTGGAACATGTGTCACTTCCCTAACCCAATACAAATATAGCATTTATCAACAAAGTATTTACCACACGCTTATTCTGAAAAGTCATGGATAGATGCATCTCAATACCGTCTGAAAAGTCTTGGATAGATTAATTTCCATACCGTCTGAAAAGTCATGGATAGATTAATCCCCATACCGTCTGAAAAGTCATGGATAGATTAATCTCCATACCGTCTGAAAAGTCATGGATAGATTAATCCCCATACCGTCTGAAAAGTCATGGATAGATTAATCTCCATACCGTCTGAAAAGTCATGGATAGATTCATCTCCATACAGTCTGAACTTCACTTGGACATTTCGAAGACCCTTCAGAGCAGATTAGTGGGAACTAGAGGGGAAATTAATATAGAACGCATTTTCAGAGTGGATAAACTTTTGTTAGGAGTGTTGAATTGACAGACGTGAATTTGCCTCCTCGGACCCTTGACACGGTGCACTATCATGACACAGCAGAGATAAGGCTCAAAATGGGAACACCATCATCACTACATATACAAATAAACATCATCTAAAGAGAGAACCATGTCTCATTAAGGTTAATAAAGCCGTTATTCTGCACTTATTAACAGTTAACTATGCTTTTTGCAGCTACTGGATGTAAAGCAAGAACAATGCCTTATTAAGGACATCTTCTTTTATGCAACAGTGGAGTCTGTTCTCCTGTATGGCAGTGAATGCTGGACCCTGAAGCCCACCCTGCAGAAGTCCCTGGATGGGTGCTACACCAGAATGCTGCGTGTGGTGTAAAATGTAATATGTTACAATTGCACTATTTCTTTTTTGTTGATGTGATTAGTAATGTTTTATGATGGAAACTAAAAACTAGAAATCAAATGTTTTTTAAAGAGCTGTTCAAACGTGTGTTTGTGTGCTTCACATTGTATTTATATGTAATTTCCTATTCAACATGTAGTGCTCCTTCCAGATGGGGGAGCTGTGGAAAACATAGTTAACTGTTAATAAGTGCAACATAAATCATTTATTAACCTTAATAAGACATGGTTGTCACTTTAGATCCAGTAGTCCCAGTGTTCATAAGTACATAGTTAACTGCTAATAAATGAAGAACAATGATCTTTTAAATCTTAATAATAAAGCAACAAAAAAGCTTAGCAAAGGTTAACAATGTCAGAATAGTAAGTAGTTAGTAAGACTCAATACATTTTTTTGTAAATCATAAGGATTTTATTAATGTTCTTAAGCAGTCTAAATTGTGACCGAGCCCAGCAGTTCGTGGCACAAGTCTCCCTCTGTAATTTTTCAGGTATTTACAGATTATGAAAGTACAGAATGTAAGCTTTCAAATGATGTGTCATATAATGTAATCTGAAAATGTCTGAAGAAGATTATGCTTATTTGAATCTAGTTAAACCTCAAGTCTCACAGAGCAACAGAGAAAATCCAATCTAAAGTTTGGCTGCATTTTTAACACCTTGGCAGTCAGGTACGAGGTGTCACAAACTGCCTTTTTTAAACAAAGATATACTATTTAGAGATACTATAACTGTTACAGTAGCTGTTACAGTAAATATGTTCTTATACATTCAAACTCTGATAATATGGAAAGAAATTACCCCCATTTAAAACATTTAATAAATTTGCTCTCGATCTGACTTCCAGACATGAGTCTCTTACCGCTGGGCTTGGTCACAATTGTTAACATGTAATTTTTTTGTGCCATTTTCTTGTAATCTAACAATAAATGTGTTTAGGATGCTATTACTAACACTTATATAGTCTTATTAACACATAATAATACATATTAATCTAATCTATTTGTTTTTATAAAACATGTAATATTATTAAACATTATTAACTTAATTAATCAAACAATATACTGTTGACATTTCAATGTCGCTGCCTCAGGTTGCCTGGATTTGTCTGGCTTCTCCACCCATGCAGCATATATATTTTTTTTATCCACTTTTTCTCCTTATTTTCTATTTTTCTCCCATCCCAATTTCGTATTGCCAATTCTCCCCTCCCCTGTCTTGAACGTTGCTGGACTATGCCTCCCACTGGTCGGCTGTAGTGAGGATAGAAGCCTTGCATCACGTGTCCCCTCCGGTACACGAGGAGGCAGCCTGTCGCATCTTTTCACCTGACAGCGCGGACTCTCAGTGGCGAGGAGTAACGTGTGGGAGGCTCACGCTGCCCCTGATACTTCCTGTCTCTGCTGTACAGGCATCACCCAACCGACCTGTAGGAGTCCCTGTCCACAACGTCCAATCCCCACCCATCGACTTTCGACCCGCTACCTCTGCCAATTGAGATAGTATGACGACTGGCCCAAGCCGCAGGCAATGCTGACTCTGGGAGTCGAGACCGGAGTCTCTTGCACTGGTGACGAGCGCAGTCTCCGCTACGCCACCCAGCCGCCCTCCATGCAGCATTTGATAGTAAAATACCATTAAGACTAAGACTGAACTACAAAAGACGATATGAAACTAATCTAGACTAAGACTGAACTAAACAAGTATTTTTTAAATTTATTTATCTTTTTTTTAAGATTTTATTTATAGCATTTTCAGCTTTTTTCTGGTCAACGCAGGACCTTTTGGCCACGCAAATGTAACAGTAAAGTGCAACAGTAATATACAATGTACAGGTGATTAACTCATTGAGTGCCACACCCTTTTCCCATCTTTACTCAATGGCGCCAGAGTTATTGACCATTTTAGCGATGTTTGCGGACCCATTGTGTGTTCTGTATTATAGCTATGGAGACAATAGCATGGCTCATTTGACAGGCATTGTTCATAGTCCATCACTGACTAACGAGTTCATTTCTACATACTGTAGTTTGTGCGCTATTCCATGCTAAACATCGCCCCTTTCCAAAATAATCCAGTCTTTTTTCATAGATTGGTTGGGGCCGTGGGGGAGGTCTGGGGGGGTTTGGTTGGGGCCTTGGGGGAGGTCTGGGGGGGTTTGGTTGGGGCCGTGGGGGAGGTCTGGGGGGGGTTTGGTTGGGGCCGTGGGGGAGGTCTGGGGGGGGTTTGGTTGGGGCCTTGGGGGAGGTCTGGGGGGGTTTGGTTGGGGCTCTGGGGAGGTCTGGGGGGGATTGGTTGGGGCCGTGGGGGAGGTCTGGGGGGGATTGGTTGGGGCCGTGGGGGAGGTCTGGGGGGGGTTTGGTTGGGGCCGTGGGGGAGGTCTGGGGGGGTTTGGTTGGGGCTCTGGGGAGGTCTGGGGGGGTTTGGTTGGGGCCGTGGGGGAGGTCTGGGGGGGGGGTTTGGTTGGGGCTCTGGGGAGGTCTGGGGGGGTTTGGTTGGGGCCGTGGGGGAGGTCTGGGGGGGATTGGTTGGGGCCGTGGGGGAGGTCTGCTCACACATGCAGTAGGACAGTGATCACTATTACCTAGTCCTAGATCAAAAACACCAGTGGCCACAATTGTGTCAGTTCTATTGGAAAATACAAGATCAATTAGTGTGGATTTTGAAAAGTCTTTCAAGTACATTACAAATACATTTTATAATAAAAAAAAATGTGTTTGCTTGATTGCGTGATCAAGGGTTAATATTCATGTAGTCACTTTATTATCTGCTCATCAGTAGATCATCTATATCTATATCAGAGACACTGAACACAACATAAATACAGAATTATGTCTGGATAAATACTAAGACTGTCCTTGACTCAACAAATTCTTACTCGATAAAGTCATAGGACTTGACGACTAACCTATAAATAGTCATAGGACTTGACAACTAACCTAGAAATAGTCATCTACTGTTCTGTCTCTATATATCTGCTGTATCTAGCTGTTCTGTATCTACATATCAGTATCTAACTGTTCTGTTTCTATGTAGAGTAGATTTGACGTTATATTTGAATGTTTTATCCTTTCTCTACTCTATCAAGAGTGGAAAAGATTCAGGAGAGGCAGGTTCATTTTCCTCAAGTATTTTTTGTCTTTATTGAGTTATTTTATGTTACAGAGACGTAAAAGAAAAGCAAGATGAAATAGGATTAAAATGTAACTGTATATAATGTGCCGTAGGATGCAAACCTGGCATCTTCAAAAAGTCACTTTTCAGGAATTAATTACAATGTATTTTCAGGGTACATACAGTAATGTAGGCAGGTCCAGGAATCAAACCTGTGACCTCAGGCTGGTGAAGAGCCCATGCTACCACCTTGCCAAGAGGGATATCACTGTGAAACTCACTGAGCACATGAAGGAACAATATTCTGTCCCACAGTGTTGTTGTGGTGCAGACTGGCTGCTTGGTGCAGTTACAACTATTATTATTATTATTATTATTATTATTATTATTATTATTATTATTATTATTATTATTATTATTATTATTATTATTATTATTATTATTATTATTATTATTATTATTATTATTATTATTATTATTATTATTATTATTATTATTATTATTATTATTATTATTATTATTATTATTATTATTATTATTATTATTATTATTATTATTATTATTATTATTATTATTATTATTATTATTAATAAACTATTATTACTACAACTGTTATTCACCTCAACAATGATTCTGTTTAGTGAATATTGACCTCTTGGAACAACAAGGTGGAACATGTGTCACTTCCCTAACCCAATACAAATATAGCATTTATCAACAAAGTATTTACCACACGCTTATTCTGAAAAGTCATGGATAGATGCATCTCAATACCGTCTGAAAAGTCTTGGATAGATTAATTTCCATACCGTCTGAAAAGTCATGGATAGATTAATCCCCATACCGTCTGAAAAGTCATGGATAGATTAATCTCCATACCGTCTGAAAAGTCATGGATAGATTAATCCCCATACCGTCTGAAAAGTCATGGATAGATTAATCTCCATACCGTCTGAAAAGTCATGGATAGATTCATCTCCATACAGTCTGAACTTCACTTGGACATTTCGAAGACCCTTCAGAGCAGATTAGTGGGAACTAGAGGGGAAATTAATATAGAACGCATTTTCAGAGTGGATAAACTTTTGTTAGGAGTGTTGAATTGACAGACGTGAATTTGCCTCCTCGGACCCTTGACACGGTGCACTATCATGACACAGCAGAGATAAGGCTCAAAATGGGAACACCATCATCACTACATATACAAATAAACATCATCTAAAGAGAGAACCATGTCTCATTAAGGTTAATAAAGCCGTTATTCTGCACTTATTAACAGTTAACTATGCTTTTTGCAGCTACTGGATGTAAAGCAAGAACAATGCCTTATTAAGGACATCTTCTTTTATGCAACAGTGGAGTCTGTTCTCCTGTATGGCAGTGAATGCTGGACCCTGAAGCCCACCCTGCAGAAGTCCCTGGATGGGTGCTACACCAGAATGCTGCGTGTGGTGTAAAATGTAATATGTTACAATTGCACTATTTCTTTTTTGTTGATGTGATTAGTAATGTTTTATGATGGAAACTAAAAACTAGAAATCAAATGTTTTTTAAAGAGCTGTTCAAACGTGTGTTTGTGTGCTTCACATTGTATTTATATGTAATTTCCTATTCAACATGTAGTGCTCCTTCCAGATGGGGGAGCTGTGGAAAACATAGTTAACTGTTAATAAGTGCAACATAAATCATTTATTAACCTTAATAAGACATGGTTGTCACTTTAGATCCAGTAGTCCCAGTGTTCATAAGTACATAGTTAACTGCTAATAAATGAAGAACAATGATCTTTTAAATCTTAATAATAAAGCAACAAAAAAGCTTAGCAAAGGTTAACAATGTCAGAATAGTAAGTAGTTAGTAAGACTCAATACATTTGTTTGTAAATCATAAGGATTTTATTAATGTTCTTAAGCAGTCTAAATTGTGACCGAGCCCAGCAGTTCGTGGCACAAGTCTCCCTCTGTAATTTTTCAGGTATTTACAGATTATGAAAGTACAGAATGTAAGCTTTCAAATGATGTGTCATATAATGTAATCTGAAAATGTCTGAAGAAGATTATGCTTATTTGAATCTAGTTAAACCTCAAGTCTCACAGAGCAACAGAGAAAATCCAATCTAAAGTTTGGCTGCATTTTTAACACCTTGGCAGTCAGGTACGAGGTGTCACAAACTGCCTTTTTTAAACAAAGATATACTATTTAGAGATACTATAACTGTTACAGTAGCTGTTACAGTAAATATGTTCTTATACATTCAAACTCTGATAATATGGAAAGAAATTACCCCCATTTAAAACATTTAATAAATTTGCTCTCGATCTGACTTCCAGACATGAGTCTCTTACCGCTGGGCTTGGTCACAATTGTTAACATGTAATTTTTTTGTGCCATTTTCTTGTAATCTAACAATAAATGTGTTTAGGATGCTATTACTAACACTTATATAGTCTTATTAACACATAATAATACATATTAATCTAATCTATTTGTTTTTATAAAACATGTAATATTATTAAACATTATTAACTTAATTAATCAAACAATATACTGTTGACATTTCAATGTCGCTGCCTCAGGTTGCCTGGATTTGTCTGGCTTCTCCACCCATGCAGCATATATATTTTTTTTATCCACTTTTTCTCCTTATTTTCTATTTTTCTCCCATCCCAATTTCGTATTGCCAATTCTCCCCTCCCCTGTCTTGAACGTTGCTGGACTATGCCTCCCACTGGTCGGCTGTAGTGAGGATAGAAGCCTTGCATCACGTGTCCCCTCCGGTACACGAGGAGGCAGCCTGTCGCATCTTTTCACCTGACAGCGCGGACTCTCAGTGGCGAGGAGTAACGTGTGGGAGGCTCACGCTGCCCCTGATACTTCCTGTCTCTGCTGTACAGGCATCACCCAACCGACCTGTAGGAGTCCCTGTCCACAACGTCCAATCCCCACCCATCGACTTTCGACCCGCTACCTCTGCCAATTGAGATAGTATGACGACTGGCCCAAGCCGCAGGCAATGCTGACTCTGGGAGTCGAGACCGGAGTCTCTTGCACTGGTGACGAGCGCAGTCTCCGCTACGCCACCCAGCCGCCCTCCATGCAGCATTTGATAGTAAAATACCATTAAGACTAAGACTGAACTACAAAAGACGATATGAAACTAATCTAGACTAAGACTGAACTAAACAAGTATTTTTTAAATTTATTTATCTTTTTTTTAAGATTTTATTTATAGCATTTTCAGCTTTTTTCTGGTCAACGCAGGACCTTTTGGCCACGCAAATGTAACAGTAAAGTGCAACAGTAATATACAATGTACAGGTGATTAACTCATTGAGTGCCACACCCTTTTCCCATCTTTACTCAATGGCGCCAGAGTTATTGACCATTTTAGCGATGTTTGCGGACCCATTGTGTGTTCTGTATTATAGCTATGGAGACAATAGCATGGCTCATTTGACAGGCATTGTTCATAGTCCATCACTGACTAACGAGTTCATTTCTACATACTGTAGTTTGTGCGCTATTCCATGCTAAACATCGCCCCTTTCCAAAATAATCCAGTCTTTTTTCATAGATTGGTTGGGGCCGTGGGGGAGGTCTGGGGGGGTTTGGTTGGGGCCGTGGGGGAGGTCTGGGGGGGGTTTGGTTGGGGCCGTGGGGGAGGTCTGGGGGGGGTTTGGTTGGGGCCTTGGGGGAGGTCTGGGGGGGTTTGGTTGGGGCTCTGGGGAGGTCTGGGGGGGATTGGTTGGGGCCGTGGGGGAGGTCTGGGGGGGATTGGTTGGGGCCGTGGGGGAGGTCTGGGGGGGGTTTGGTTGGGGCCGTGGGGGAGGTCTGGGGGGGTTTGGTTGGGGCTCTGGGGAGGTCTGGGGGGGTTTGGTTGGGGCCGTGGGGGAGGTCTGGGGGGGTTTGGTTGGGGCCGTGGGGGAGGTCTGGGGGGGGGGATTGGTTGGGGCTCTGGGGAGGTCTGGGGGGGTTTGGTTGGGGCTCTGGGGAGGTCTGGGGGGGTTTGGTTGGGGCCGTGGGGGAGGTCTGGGGGGGGGTTTGGTTGGGGCTCTGGGGAGGTCTGGGGGGGTTTGGTTGGGGCCGTGGGGGAGGTCTGGGGGGGATTGGTTGGGGCCGTGGGGGAGGTCTGCTCACACATGCAGTAGGACAGTGATCACTATTACCTAGTCCTAGATCAAAAACACCAGTGGCCACAATTGTGTCAGTTCTATTGGAAAATACAAGATCAATTAGTGTGGATTTTGAAAAGTCTTTCAAGTACATTACAAATACATTTTATAATAAAAAAAAATGTGTTTGCTTGATTGCGTGATCAAGGGTTAATATTCATGTAGTCACTTTATTATCTGCTCATCAGTAGATCATCTATATCTATATCAGAGACACTGAACACAACATAAATACAGAATTATGTCTGGATAAATACTAAGACTGTCCTTGACTCAACAAATTCTTACTCGATAAAGTCATAGGACTTGACGACTAACCTATAAATAGTCATAGGACTTGACACTAACCTAGAAATAGTCATCTACTGTTCTGTCTCTATATATCTGCTGTATCTAGCTGTTCTGTATCTACATATCAGTATCTAACTGTTCTGTTTCTATGTAGAGTAGATTTGACGTTATATTTGAATGTTTTATCCTTTCTCTACTCTATCAAGAGTGGAAAAGATTCAGGAGAGGCAGGTTCATTTTCCTCAAGTATTTTTTGTCTTTATTGAGTTATTTTATGTTACAGAGACGTAAAAGAAAAGCAAGATGAAATAGGATTAAAATGTAACTGTATATAATGTGCCGTAGGATGCAAACCTGGCATCTTCAAAAAGTCACTTTTCAGGAATTAATTACAATGTATTTTCAGGGTACATACAGTAATGTAGCCAGGTCCAGGAATCAAACCTGTGACCTCAGGCTGGTGAAGAGCCCATGCTACCACCTTGCCAAGAGGGATATCACTGTGAAACTCACTGAGCACATGAAGGAACAATATTCTGTCCCACAGTGTTGTTGTGGTGCAGACTGGCTGCTTGGTGCAGTTACAACTATTATTATTATTATTATTATTATTATTATTTATTATTATTATTATTATTATTATTATTATTATTATTATTATTATTATTATTATTATTATTATTATTATTATTATTATTATTATTATTATTATTATTATTATTATTATTATTATTATTATTATTATTATTATTATTATTATTATTATTATTATTATTATTATTATTATTATTATTATTATTATTATTATTATTATTATTATTATTATTATTATTATTATTATTATTATTATTATTAATAAACTATTATTACTACAACTGTTATTCACCTCAACAATGATTCTGTTTAGTGAATATTGACCTCTTGGAACAACAAGGTGGAACATGTGTCACTTCCCTAACCCAATACAAATATAGCATTTATCAACAAAGTATTTACCACACGCTTATTCTGAAAAGTCATGGATAGATGCATCTCAATACCGTCTGAAAAGTCTTGGATAGATTAATTTCCATACCGTCTGAAAAGTCATGGATAGATTAATCCCCATACCGTCTGAAAAGTCATGGATAGATTAATCTCCATACCGTCTGAAAAGTCATGGATAGATTCATCTCCATACAGTCTAAAAAGTCATGGATAGATTCATCTCCATACAGTCTGAACTTCACTTGGACATTTCGAAGACCCTTCAGAGCAGATTAGTGGGAACTAGAGGGGAAATTAATATAGAACGCATTTTCAGAGTGGATAAACTTTTGTTAGGAGTGTTGAATTGACAGACGTGAATTTGCCTCCTCGGACCCTTGACACGGTGCACTATCATGACACAGCAGAGATAAGGCTCAAAATGGGAACACCATCATCACTACATATACAAATAAACATCATCTAAAGAGAGAACCATGTCTCATTAAGGTTAATAAAGCCGTTATTCTGCACTTATTAACAGTTAACTATGCTTTTTGCAGCTACTGGATGTAAAGCAAGAACAATGCCTTATTAAGGACATCTTCTTTTATGCAACAGTGGAGTCTGTTCTCCTGTATGGCAGTGAATGCTGGACCCTGAAGCCCACCCTGCAGAAGTCCCTGGATGGGTGCTACACCAGAATGCTGCGTGTGGTGTAAAATGTAATATGTTACAATTGCACTATTTATTTTTTGTTGATGTGATTAGTAATGTTTTATGATGGAAACTAAAAACTAGAAATCAAATGTTTTTTAAAGAGCTGTTCAAACGTGTGTTTGTGTGCTTCACATTGTATTTATATGTAATTTCCTATTCAACATGTAGTGCTCCTTCCAGATGGGGGAGCTGTGGAAAACATAGTTAACTGTTAATAAGTGCAAAATAAATCATTTATTAACCTTAATAAGACATGGTTGTCACTTTAGATCCAGTAGTCCCAGTGTTCATAAGTACATAGTTAACTGCTAATAAATGAAGAACAATGATCTTTTAAATCTTAATAATAAAGCAACAAAAAAGCTTAGCAAAGGTTAACAATGTCAGAATAGTAAGTAGTTAGTAAGACTCAATACATTTGTTTGTAAATCATAAGGATTTTATTAATGTTCTTAAGCAGTCTAAATTGTGACCGAGCCCAGCAGTTCGTGGCACAAGTCTCCCTCTGTAATTTTTCAGGTATTTACAGATTATGAAAGTACAGAATGTAAGCTTTCAAATGATGTGTCATATAATGTAATCTGAAAATGTCTGAAGAAGATTATGCTTATTTGAATCTAGTTAAACCTCAAGTCTCACAGAGCAACAGAGAAAATCCAATCTAAAGTTTGGCTGCATTTTTAACACCTTGGCAGTCAGGTACGAGGTGTCACAAACTGCCTTTTTTAAACAAAGATATACTATTTAGAGATACTATAACTGTTACAGTAGCTGTTACAGTAAATATGTTCTTATACATTCAAACTGTGATAATATGGAAAGAAATTACCCCCATTTAAAACATTTAATAAATTTGCTCTCGATCTGACTTCCAGACATGAGTCTCTTACCGCTGGGCTTGGTCACAATTGTTAACATGTAATTTTTTTGTGCCATTTTCTTGTAATCTAACAATAAATGTGTTTAGGATGCTATTACTATCACTTATATAGTCTTATTAACACATAATAATACATATTAATCTAATCTATTTGTTTTTATAAAACATGTAATATTATTAAACATTATTAACTTAATTAATCAAACAATATACTGTTGACATTTCAATGTCGCTGCCTCAGGTTGCCTGGATTTGTCTGGCTTCTCCACCCATGCAGCATATATATTTTTTTTATCCACTTTTTCTCCTTATTTTCTATTTTTCTCCCATCCCAATTTCGTATTGCCAATTCTCCCCTCCCCTGTCTTGAACGTTGCTGGACTATGCCTCCCACTGGTCGGCTGTAGTGAGGATAGAAGCCTTGCATCACGTGTCCCCTCCGGTACACGAGGAGGCAGCCTGTCGCATCTTTTCACCAGACAGCGCGGACTCTCAGTGGCGAGGAGTAACGCGTGGGAGGCTCATGCTGCCCCCGATACTTCCTGTCTCTGCTGTACAGGCGTCACCCAAACGACCTGTAGGAGTCCCTGTCCACAACGTCCAATCCCCACCCATCGACTTTCCACCCGCTACCTCTGCCAATTGAGATAGTATGACGACTGGCCCAAGCCGCAGGCAATGCTGACTCTGGGAGTCGAGACCGGAGTCTCTTGCACTGGTGACGAGCGCAGTCTCCGCTACGCCACCCAGCCGCCCTCCATGCAGCATTTGATAGTAAAATACCATTAAGACTAAGACTGAACTACAAAAGACTATATGAAACTAATCTAGACTAAGACTGAACTAAACAAGTATTTTTTAAATTTATTTATCTTTTTTTTAAGATTTTATTTATAGCATTTTCAGCTTTTTTCTGGTCAACGCAGGACCTTTTGGCCACGCAGGACCGACAGAGGAGATAGGGTGAAGCGGGAGGAGAAGAGGGGAAGACATGCGGCACATGGCCACCGGGTCGGGGAATCGAGCCCGGGGCGACCGCTTCGTGACTCAGCGCGCTATGTGGTGTGCTACTGGAGCGCCCCTGTTTTTTTAAACTAGTAAAGGAGATCACCTGAATAACACAGTATCAAAGGGAATATTTCTGTGAACATTCTGTCAAAGCCTTAAGTGAAGTGGAGTCCAGTGTTTAATCTGGATGTGAACTAAGCTCCTTGGAGATCCTACTCTGAGCCCTGAGTTCCTCTTCATCATAAAACCACCCTACTCTGAGCTCCTCTTCATCATACAACCACCCTATTCTGAGCTGAGCTCCTCTTCATCATAAAACCATCCTATTCTGAGCTACTCTTCATCATAAAACCATCCTACTCTGAGCCATGAGTTAATCTTCATCATAAAACCATCCTACTCTGAGCTCCTCTGCTGCCAGTGGTGACCTCAGGAAGCTCCAGGTGGTCCAGAACAGGGCTTAAAGTTGAAAATAGATAGTCTTTTAAATACACTTGTGCTGTTCAAGTCGGTCATGAGCAGTAAAACTCCTGTTTTTATACATAAACAGATTGTTTTTAGTAATACTGTGCATGATCATTACACTAGAGGTTCCAGTAATGGGCAGTTTGAATGACCAGGTACAAAAACCAACGCTTTAACGGAGATCTTTTATTTTTAGATCATTGACTCTTTGGAATAACCTGCCTCAAAATCTCTGCATTTACAGTAAATTAACTTTTACTGTAATCTTAAATTGTATTTAACACTGTAAAGTAGTTTTGTTTTGTTTTTTTGTTTTCTGTTTCTTTGCTCACATGTAATTTTTGCTATCTTATTTGTTAGTTACAGTATGCATTGTATGCATTGTGTGTTGAGTACTGACATTTAATCATTTTGTTTTGCAACAATAATTGTTTTTGTATGTTTTTGTGTGTGGACCCCAGGAAGACTAGCTGGTTGCTATGGCACCAGCTAATGGGGATCCTTAATCAAATCAAATCAAATAAAAAAATTCTTCATCATAAAACCACCCTACCCTGAGCTCCTCTTCATCATAAAACCATCCTACTCTAAGCTCCTCTTCATCATAAAACCATCCTACTCTTAGCCCTGAGCTCCTCTTCATCATAAAACCACCCTACCCTGAGCTCCTCTTCATCATAAAACCATCCTACTCTAAGCTCCTCTTCATCATAAAACCATCCTACTCTTAGCCCTGAGCTCCTCTTCATCATAAAACCATCCTACTCTGAGCTCCTCTTCATCATAAAACCATCCTACTCTGAGCTCCTCTTCATCATAAAACCATCCTACTCTGAGCTCCTCTTCATCATAAAACCACCCTACTCTGAGCTCTGAGCTCCTCTTCATCATAAAACCACCCTACTCTGAGCTCCTATTCATCATAAAACCACCCTACTCTGAGCTCTGAGCTCCTCTTCATCATAAAACCATCCTACTCTGAGCTCCTCTTCATCATAAAACCATCCTACTCTGAGCTCCTCTTCATCATAAAACCATCCTACTCTGAGCTCCTCTTCATCATAAAACCATCCTACTCTGAGCTCCTCTTCATCATAAAACCATCCTACTCTGAGCTCCTCTTCATCATAAAACCATCCTACTCTGAGCTCCTCTTCATCATAAAACCATCCTACTCTTAGCCCTGAGCTCCTGCCTCTTCTCCAGGTCTGGCTTCAGCACTGGGACCAGGCAGGTTGCAGTAATCACGTCGGGCTTCAGCACTGGGACCAGGCAGGTTGCAGTAATCACGTCGGGCTTCAGCACTGGGACCAGGCAGGTTGCAGTAATCACGTCGGGCTTCAGCACTGGGACCAGGCAGGTTGCAGTAATCACGTCGGGCTTCAGCACTGGGACCAGGCAGGTTGCAGTAATCAGGTCTGGCTTCAGCACTGGGACCAGGCAGGTTGCAGTAATCACGTCGGGCTTCAGCACTGGGACCAGGCAGGTTGTAGTAATCAGGCCTGGCTTCAGCACTGGGACCAGGCAGGTTGTAGTAATCAGGTCTGGCTTCAGCACTGGGACCAGGCAGGTTGTAGTAATCAGGTATGGCTTCAGCTCTGGGACCAGGCAGGCTGTAGTAATGCACCTCCTTCTTCTCCTCTCTTCTCAGGATTTTCCTCATGCGAGCCTGGAGAGACATAGCAGCAACAACTCTCACTAACTGGACTACAGCTCTCTCTGCATGAAGAAACAGACAGTAGGATGACATCATATGACATAGTATAAAGATATGTTCAGTACCTTGTAGTAGAAATAGATGGCAGTGTAGGCCAGCCCTACAACCAGCACCACAACAACATGTCTGATGATCAAAGCTGGCACAGGAGAGTCTGCAACACAAACATGTTGATATGACAACATGCACAACATCACAGCAGATCACATCACATCACAGCTGATCACAGCACAAAGCACTCTCATTAAAGACATGGTTAACCCTACAAGGTGCACCCGCAGTAGCACAGTCCTGACTGAATGTTTTCTACTATGTTCTCATTCTGTGCTGCAGTGAGCGCTCAGTCAGAAGTTGCTGTGTTACTTATATACTGTTTCAGTTTCAGTTTAGACTGTATTTGAACAGGGACAGCACACTAATTAATGAACATTACTGTAAATGTGTGAGACAGTGTTCGCCAAAGATCATTTTCAACTGTTGTCCCGGGGCCTGGTGTTAAAAAGCTACTAAAAAAGAAAGCATAATATATATGGCATGCAAACAGTTAATTAAGAACAGGTTAAAAACACATGTAAAATATGTACAGCAGACATGTACAGACAATGTACAAACAATGATAAGACGTATTAGGTACACACGATCATACATGTAGGCAAGCAAGCAGACAGGGTTAGGGTTCTGAAGGGCTGTTGTGTTCACATGTGTAATCATTTCTTAACCATGTTTTGAGATTGTGCTTGAATGATCTGTGTTTCAATATTGCGAATGTAAATTGGAATGGAGTTCCAGGTCTTGGCAGCTCTCACGGAGAGGGCTGACTGGCTAAATGTGCTTTTCCTTAATGGAACAGCCAAGTCACCCGGTACAACAGTTCTGGTGAACCTGCTGCTGGGAGTGAAAACATCTGAACGTGGGGGTGTGGCTAGACCATGGAGGTGGGGCTAGACCATGGAGGTGTGGCTAGACCATGGAGGTGGGGCTAGACCATGGAGGTGGGGCTATACCATGGAGGTGGGGCTAGACCATGGAGGTGGGGCTAGACCATGGAGGTGTGGCTAGACCATGGGGGTGGGGCTAGACCATGGAGGTGGGGCTAGACCATGGGGGTGGGGCTAGACCATGGAGGTGGGGCTAGATCATGGAGGTGGGGCTATACCATGGAGGTGGGGCTATACCATGGAGGTGGGGCTAGACCATGGAGGTGGGGCTAGACCATGGAGGTGGGGCTAGACCATGGATGATTTTAAAGACCAGACTGGCATTAGTTAACGTCATGATGTTGTCCCAGCTCAAGAGGGCATGCTTATCCAGGATATTGCAGTGGTGGTGATGGATAGGCTTCTGGTCCAGAACCTTCAGAGCCTGTTTGTACACAGATTGAATGGGTGCTAGAGTTGTTTTGCAGGCCTGGGTCCAGCTGGTAATACAGTATGTAAGGTGCGACATGATGATGGCATTGAAGTACAGTGTTGCTGCTTCAATGTTCAGACAGTTTCTGATGTATCTGAAGTTGGATAGATTTAATTTGACTGTTCGCGTGACCTTTTTGACCTGTCTTTTAAATGTAAGGTTGCAATCTAGGATGATTCCAAGATATTTACATTCGGTCACCACATGGAGCTTCTCTCCAGCAACCAAAACATCTGGATCAGGTGTATTAGATGATCTTTTTTTGAAGAACATACAGATGGTCTTCTCTGCATTCAGGTGGAGGCAACAGTGAGCCATTGAACTACCTGGATCATAGTTGTGTTAAGTACTTAAGTACACCATTTGACTACAAAACACTTGGATAGTGACAGATTGATGATTGTGTGTTATGTCCATGTGACACACAACCAATCAATCAGATTTCACACAGTGCGCTGTATATTGCCTAGTTAAATGAAGCCCTGCTTTTTAGTAAATCAAGTTACTTGAGTTTCTGGAGGAATCGTTTCAGCCCTAGTGGCAAAAGATGCACACTACAATAAAACAGGTTTTACACAAAATGACGCAGACAAGAACAGAACAGGACCCTACCCAGACCCAACTACACTAATTACGCTATCATTTGGAGCCGGCCCGTCTCGGGTAATAGGATCCGAGTGGACCTGTGACGCCCTCTAGTATGGAATGGCAGAATAACATTTCTAAAGTGAACTGCTCCTTTAACTATTTTAAAACAACAGTTCAGTCAGGTTACCTATGACAGAGAGAGAGATGAGCTCGCTCTCTGAGGAGAAGGTATGATTGAAAACATAGACGTGGTAAACACAGCTGTAGTTCCCTTGGTGGGTGTGGTCTGCAGTAAACAGGAAGTCGGCAGTGTGATTGACAGCTGGCAGGGTGTGGTTCAGGGTGGTGTTGGAGCCGGTGAAGTTGTGGGCAGTGTGATTGACAGCTGGCAGGGTGTGGTTCAGGGTGGTGTTGGAGCCGGTGAAGTTGTGGGCAGTGTGATTGACAGCTGGCAGGGTGTGGTTCAGGGTGGTGTTGGAGCCGGTGAAGTTGTGGGCAGTGTGATTGACAGCTGGCAGGGTGTGGTTCAGGGTGGTGTTGGAGCCGGTGAAGCGGAGCTGGAAGAATCCTCCTGGGTACTGTGACTGGATGGAGCAGCTGATGGTGAAGTTGTAACCTTTGAGCTGCTTTTCAGAGACTGTGTAGTCAGAGAGGGAGATGATTGGCTGATGATACAGCAGATCTGTAAACATGGAGACAGAGAGGGAGATGATTGGCTGAAACAGCAGATCTGTAAACATGGAGGCAGAGACAGAGATGATTGGTTGATTGATTGGCAGATCTGTAAACATCCAATTACCACTGTTTAAACAAGCTAACCACCAGTACTAAACTAGTAGTAATAGTAATATAGTAATAGTATATACTACTATTCCAGGAGAAGTGGTATGAAGACTATACTTGGCTCCATTACAGCCCCTCCGTAAAAGGGGTCCTTTGTTTCTTCTGTTATTATTATAGACGTTTATTTCAGGGACAACGTACAAATAAAAACATTATTCTCCGAAGAGAAAAGATGCAATGCACTAGATTGTAGCTTTTGCTATTTTACATCTTCAGTCCCTTGTACATACAATATAAAACAATACAATAAAAACACACAATGTAAAACAAATAACAATACAATAAATACATACAATGTAAAACAATACAATAAAAACGTACAATGTAGAACAATACAATAAAAACATGCAATAACATAGTAAAAGAAGACTTTTCTTCTCATCATGCACCCCCCCCCCCCCCCCTTAAGGGTACCCTACTAAAAATGGGAACAGGGTTGACTAGCTAGCAACTGTCCTTTCAGGTGAGCTTTGAAGGTGACAATTGAGCTGCACCTCCTCATCTCTTCTGGCAGACTATTCTCAGTGGAACTGTCCAAACACAGTGTAGTGGAACGGTTTAACGCAATCAAGTGCTGACACTGTTCTTGTAGCTCTGAGTTTGTACGAATGTGTACAAAGTCGCACGATGAAGGAGGTGCCAAACCGTTAATGATGCTGTAGACCATACATGAGTCTGTAGTTGTCTGAGGTGTTGTAGACCATACATGAGTCTGTAGTTGTTAAGGTGTTGTAGACCATACATGAGTCTGTAGTTGTTAAGGTGTTGTAGACCATACATGAGTCTGTAGTTGTCTGAGGTGTTGTAGACCATACATGAGTCTGTAGTTGTTAAGGTGTTGTAGACCATACATGAGTCTGTAGTTGTTAAGGTGTTGTAGACCATACATGAGTCTGTAGTTGTCTGAGGTGTTGTAGACCATACATGAGTCTGTAGTTGTTAAGGTGTTGTAGACCATACATGAGTCTGTAGTTGTTAAGGTGTTGTAGACCATACATGAGTCTGTAGTTGTCTGAGGTGTTGTAGACCATACATGAGTCTGTAGTTGCCTAAGGTGTTGTAGACCATACATGAGTCTGTAGTTGTTAAGGTGTTGTAGACCATACATGAGTCTGTAGTTGTCTAAGGTGTTGTAGACCATACATGAGTCTGTAGTTGTCTGAGGTGTTGTAGACCATACATGAGTCTGTAGTTGTCTAATGTGTTGTAGACCATACATGAGTCTGTAGATGTCTAATGTGTTGTAGACCATACATGAGTCTGTAGTTGTCTGAGGTGTTGTAGACCATACATGAGTCTGTAGTTGTCTGAGGTGTTGTAGACCATACATGAGTCTGTAGTTGTCTAAGGTGTTGTAGACCATACATGAGTCTGTAGTTGTTAAGGTGTTGTAGACCATACATGAGTCTGTAGTTGTCTAAGGTGTTGTAGACCATACATGAGTCTGTAGTTGTCTAAGGTGTTGTAGACCATACATGAGTCTGTAGTTGTCTAAGGTGTTGTAGACCATACATGAGTCTGTAGTTGTCTAAGGTGTTGTAGACCATACATGAGTCTGTAGTTGTTAAGGTGTTGTAGACCATACATGAGTCTGTAGTTGTCTAAGGTGTTGTAGACCATACATGAGTCTGTAGTTGTCTAAGGTGTTGTAGACCATACATGAGTCTGTAGTTGTCTGAGGTGTTGTAGACCATACATGAGTCTGTAGTTGTCTGAGGTGTTGTAGACCATACATGAGTCTGTAGTTGTTAAGGTGTTGTAGACCATACATGAGTCTGTAGTTGTCTAAGGTGTTGTAGACCATACATGAGTCTGTAGTTGTCTGAGGTGTTGTAGACCATACATGAGTCTGTAGTTGTCTAAGGTGTTGTAGACCATACATGAGTCTGTAGTTGTCTAAGGTGTTGTAGACCATACATGAGTCTGTAGTTGTTAAGGTGTTGTAGACCATACATGAGTCTGTAGTTGTCTGAGGTGTTGTAGACCATACATGAGTCTGTAGTTGTTAAGGTGTTGTAGACCATACATGAGTCTGTAGTTGTCTGAGGTGTTGTAGACCATACATGAGTCTGTAGTTGTTAAGGTGTTGTAGACCATACATGAGTCTGTAGTTGCCTAAGGTGTTGTAGACCATACATGAGTCTGTAGTTATCTAAGGTGTTGTAGACCATACATGAGTCTGTAGTTGTTAAGGTGTTGTAGACCATACATGAGTCTGTAGTTGTCTAATGTGTTGTAGACCATACATGAGTCTGTAGTTATCTAAGGTGTTGTAGACCATACATGAGTCTGTAGTTATCTAAGGTGTTGTAGACCATACATGAGTCTGTAGTTGTCTGAGGTGTTGTAGACCATACATGAGTCTGTAGTTGTTAAGGTGTTGTAGACCATACATGAGTCTGTAGTTGTTAAGGTGTTGTAGACCATACATGAGTCTGTAGTTGTCTAATGTGTTGTAGACCATACATGAGTCTGTAGTTGTTAAGGTGTTGTAGACCATACATGAGTCTGTAGTTGTCTAAGGTGTTGTAGACCATACATGAGTCTGTAGTTGTCTGAGGTGTTGTAGACCATACATGAGTCTGTAGTTGTTAAGGTGTTGTAGACCATACATGAGTCTGTAGTTGTTAAGGTGTTGTAGACCATACATGAGTCTGTAGTTGTCTAAGGTGTTGTAGACCATACATGAGTCTGTAGTTGTCTAATGTGTTGTAGACCATACATGAGTCTGTAGTTGTCTAATGTGTTGTAGACCATACATGAGTCTGTAGTTGTCTAATGTGTTGTAGACCATACATGAGTCTGTAATTGTTAAGGTGTTGTAGACCATACATGAGTCTGTAGTTGTCTAAGGTGTTGTAGACCATACATGAGTCTGTAGTTGTTAAGGTGTTGTAGACCATACATGAGTCTGTAGTTGTCTGAGGTGTTGTAGACCATACATGAGTCTGTAGTTGTCTGAGGTGTTGTAGACCATACATGAGTCTGTAGTTGTCTAATGTGTTGTAGACCATACATGAGTCTGTAGTTGTCTAAGGTGTTGTAGACCATACATGAGTCTGTAGTTGTCTAAGGTGTTGTAGACCATACATGAGTCTGTAGTTGTCTAATGTGTTGTAGACCATACATGAGTCTGTAGTTGTCTAAGGTGTTGTAGACCATACATGAGTCTGTAGTTGTCTGAGGTGTTGTAGACCATACATGAGTCTGTAGTTGTTAAGGTGTTGTAGACCATACATGAGTCTGTAGTTGTCTGAGGTGTTGTAGACCATACATGAGTCTGTAGTTGTTAAGGTGCTGTAGACCATACATG